>NC_040023.1:21734293-21756147 GCF_000972845.2 Larimichthys crocea
TTTTAATACTTTGAAAATAAAAATAAACCCCCCCCCCTTTTGTTTTTTCTTAGACGTACAGTAGACGTTGCCTGCTTAAGAAGGGATGGAGCATAGCATCGATGCATTATGCATTTTTGTCGCAAATTAACTCGGATAAAAGGCTAACACCCCCTTCCACCTCCTCCCACCGCCAGCTGACCAAAGAAAACCCATTTTAACAACAAACACGCATTTTCAGAATTATACGTCAGAGTTTCAGGAGGCGTCTTTTGGATCCCTAGTGGCATTGCACCAAACCTACAAGTAAATGTTTTACTTAAGAAAAAAGGACAAAAAAAGGAAAGTAGAACAAAAATCCTCCAAAGCCAATCACACAGAATTCGCCATAAAAAGAAATGCTTGTTAATACTCAAGGTGTGGTCGGTGGGTAGAGACCTGGCCACGGCCTTTAACCAGTATCGTCTGCCATGAAATGTTGTTTTGGTGTCAGTCACAGCCACTGTGACCCCTGCTGCCTCAACACAATACCTCCAGTACCCCCCAGCCCAGCGTGCAGCTCATTCACTGAGCCTCAACGCGCATTCCAACCATTCACTTCCCCTGGAGACTCTCTTTTCCCCTGTCTCTCCCTCTCACCCCGTCACTCGCTCTGTGTTTCTTTCGCTCTGTGTCTCTCGTCCTCCGTTTCCTTCTCATGGACTGATACAGTATAGAGCAGAGCAGCGCACAACTCGGCACCAAAGATCAGTACAAGCCAGTATAGTAAACCAAAGCACTTTAAATAGACCAGTGAAGGATGGAAGAGAACAGATGAGCTAAAAGAGCAAACACATGACACAGACCATGAAATCCTTGTGCGGTAAAACTCTGTCCTTTTATTTTCACTTTATTTATGAAAGGAATGTTGACTCGTAAAAACTTCACATATAAAAAAAGAATATTTAAGTTCTTTAACTGAAACAGACATCTTGGACTATTTGTTTTGATAAAGATAACACTTTATAAAAGCTTAAAGGAAAAAAATATATATAACAGTGGTTCAACTGAAAATTGTAATCACCACAGTCATTTCATAACAGAGTGAAATATTATTTGAGTTTTTTTTTTTTTTTTTTTAGTTTTTTATTTTGTAACTCTGGTCTTAAGTTTTCTTTTNAAAGAAATTTACAAAAGAGAGACAAGGACAGGCGCTCTAAGCAGAAAAAAAAAACTCAACTAACTAAAGCAAGATTTATCCATGAAGTGTAAATTATTAAGTACATTTAAGTGAAAATATTACAAAGCAAATTACTGAAGCCAGTGTGGCAGATTTTTTAAATTATCAGTCATAGATACAACTTGAAATTGTGCTTTTCTTATTTTATTTTAACAAATCTCTGTTCAGCTTTATGAATATCCATGCCAAAGTTCATACACTATACACGTGGTCAGCCTATTCCCAGTAATCATCTGTGGCTTCCACAGAAGGAAAAAAAAAATGTTTGCTTAGGTGCCATTCAGAATCTAATGCAATCAATACAAACCACATTTGTAAAGAGGACCATTAAAGCAATTTTCAATGTCCAACAGACAATCAATTTACATGTTTGAAGAATCAAGTGCTGACCTAAACTAAAGTATGTCCAGGGAAGAGCAGGTTACTATTGATTTACTTTGAGATGAGCATGATGTCTTGTATTTTTCTCTGTGGGTTGTGGTATAATGTGGACTCAAATTGACAAAATGGCCATTTAGTCAGGAGGGACAGTGCTTTCTTTATTATGTTGATTGTGCATTAAACTCAATGAAACATAAATTAAGAGGAAAAGTAAACACTGAGCTAACGACCAGCAGCCTTCACTGTCTCTGCCTAGCAGAACATTTTTAATCAAGAATGCTGAATGGGCTGTAGAAGAAAAAAAAAACATGGAAACATAAAATTAAAATTAGATGTTAAGATTATACAAATGTTTTAATTTGCTGCATGTATAAGTCATGTAAAACGTTCTGAGTTGAGTGTTTTAATAATACAAAAATATCACAATATTTCATTACACCTTTTACTTTGTGTGAAAAATGAGATAATTCTAAAGGCTTATATCAGCTATGCTAAGGACATCATGTCAACTGTTGACATCATTACTGATCAGCGGTGGAGGCTTTAAAAAAAAGAGTGTTTTATTACAGGACTGTATTTAACACCAGTGATGAACAGGAAACAAAAACCTTAACCCACAACTGTCTGTCCGTCTAGAAACACACTTTTCTCCCTCTTTCACAATGTCTCTCTTTCTCGCTGTTGTTTGGAGATCGATGGAGTCACCTTGGTTAGCTATTTGTAGCCTCACGGTTGGTGGGGTTATATGTGTGTGGGAGAGAGTGCTCCTGTGCAAGGGATGGGGTGGGTTGCATCTGTGCGTATGTGTGTGCATGCATGTACAGGAGAAAGAGCACACAGGGTGCAAAGAAAGCCATGGGGATCAGCATTAGCTACAGAGCCCTTTTTGCTCCTCTTTAAACTTGATCAAAGGCAATAGTAGTTGAAGCCTATTAAGCACGTCCCTCTCAAATGTGCAGGATAAGAACACCGCATATTGAGAGGGGCCCCATATTTAAAAGCCACAGCCATTGAAAATGTATAGTTTATTTTTTATTTTTTTTTAAAACATTAATGCTTAATAGTATAAAAAAGTGAAGGGGAAAATGAAGTAGAAAGTTTTCTGAAGGGGTAAAGGCCTGAATTCGAAGACACACCTTTGAAATCTTGAACGGCTTGATCCACACTTGCTAACTGGTTTATCAAAATCACCACAGCTATTTGCTGTGGTTGTCTGAGCTTATAAAAATGCAATTTCAGCTGCGGGGAAATGTTTTTGATGGCTTTTCAGTCACATTTTTATATAGTCCACCAAATGCAGGCTGCTTTCTTTTGAGAGTTTATTTTTCCTGCTCTCCACTTCATATTGTTGAAATTTAATCACATTTCCATGTTTTTATCTTTGTTAGAATGCCTGGATTTTTTTTTTTTCCTTGCACACGATGTGTGTGAAAATACAGACACTAAATAATTGAGTTTAGAAAATATGTTAATTATTCTAAATCAGATTTTCTGTCAATAAAGATAATGAATTGTTTGGAACAATCATCATCCTTACACCTTAAATATATGCCAAATTCATACCTTGTCATACGCATGCTTAATAATATTTTACAACGTGAGATGTATATTCCACATTCAGTTTCGTCGAGGGTCACAAGATTGTGAAGTGGTTTGCGGATGAAATAGATACATGTATTATGACTTAAAATGACAGATTATGAATGGGCGAGCGGATGTTATGTGGCGAACTAAACAGTGAGTGAAGAGGTGAGGGGAGTTCCTCATGCCACGCTGGTGTGTCTGGTGCCTGGTTTCTCCGTGCCTCGCACAGTCCTCTAGAGAGATGAATTAGAATAAACATATATAATCAGATAATTAGGCATTCACCACAGATCTCTGCACACATACACACACAAGCACACACACATTAAGCTGCATGCCTCGGGCTGGGAGAGCCATTGAAAGCAGATTAGCAGATGTTTAAGACAGTAGTGAAGGCTCGGGTGTTTATTTTTTGTGTAAGGACCAATTTAAGGTTTGATTCTGATTTTTTTTTTTGCTTCCTAAGAAAGGATGGGGGAAAAAATAAATCAGATGTAAAGTCTTTAATCTGGACAGCATTTTTGTCTATTTTCAGCAGCAGAGAACCCCCATAAAGGACATCTATTTGGGTGATGGGCTTCAAAACAAACTAGAGATAAACTTGTTTGAGTGGCACAAATTATGAATGTCAGCTACTTGTTCATTTTGAGAGAAACTCTAATCGAGACAGAGGCCATCCTTTCATCAGCAGCAGCAAAGTAGTGGGTGATGTTGCCCTTGCTCATCCCACCCTGTCAAATTAATTAGTACCCATCATTAATTTGGTACTAAAACTGGCTGTGACCTGCTTATCCAGCTCCACACTGGTATCAAATCAGCCGTGTATACCTGTCAGATAAATTCTCATATCCTGTCCCATTTCTTATTCAGGAAATCTGTCAGCCTTACCCCTTCTCCCCACAATGAAAACAATCAACCAGGAAGGATTTGCGTTTGACAGTTATGACAAAGCAGAGGGGGGCTTGTTCGGTTTCAAGGTGGAATGACTGCACCCCCTAAAGGTCTTAGGAGGAATTTCATAACAGCTTCCCTGCATCTCCTACCCCCGTCCACCCCACCTCCACCACTAAGCTACCAGACAGTCAAACAGAGAGGGGTGAGGGAGAGTGAGGGTGAGGGAGAAGACAGAGGGGTGTTCGTGCCACCAACATCATCCTCTCCTCTCCACCAGCCTGCACTCGTCTGCCGGGGTGCTTATGATCCATTTTCCCCCAGATATGAGAAAGTTGCTCGCTCAGAGGAAGAAAGCAGTCAATCAATGCTACTGAAATAGCCCCACTCCATTAGCAGGCGGTAACAGGAGCTGTGCCCTTGCTTAGGGGACTTTGGCACAGGCGGCTCCAGTCCCCTAGTCTCTCTCTCTCTCTCCTGTCTTTGACTTACTGACTCTCTCCCTTTGCTTAGCCTCCCACCCTTGTCTTCCCCCGCACCCTCCCAAACTAAAACCAGATCCAGATAGTTTTACACATATTATGGCATATCCTCTCATTTCCGCCTCTTTATTTCCTTTTACCTCAACACCAGCCACGACAGTGCACCTTGTGTCATTTTAAAAGCCTGTTTGCGCCCATCTAAACATCCTTGTCTTTGTCTTGCCAAGTCAGGCAGGCAGTCGATCAGTCAGCCAGTGCCCTGTTTGCCTTCCTGGCCCTGCTGCCTGTCTCTAAAGACCTCTAATTGTATTAAAAGTACTCCCCTTTGCAGGCCCTTACACCCCGATCTTTGTGTCGCCGAAAGCCGATACCTCAAAGCTCCTTTTGTTTTATAAGGGGAAAATCGTTTGGGAGTGGACCCTGGGATCTCCACCTGGCGTGCATGCCTCTCTCAACTGCAGATTATTACAAGGAACATCTGCTCGGGGGTCACCAGCAGTGTCAGTTGGCATAGAAAGATAGGCAGCATGGATCATCTTCACTTAAGCCCCGCATCCTCCCCCGTTTGAAGTGTACAGGACGAATGGTTTCATCCTGAGGAGAAAGCAAAAAAGAGAAAGTTTGAATATGTTAGAAAAAGTCATAGAGGATGAGATGAATTATTTGGGTTAGGGTTAGAGTTTTAGGGTTGGATTAGGGTTAATCCTCTAATGTGGATTTGTAGCAAGAGTGCAGAACACATAACTTCCAGTGGAATGAAAGAAAGAATCGGGTATCATTGAAGCTGTATAAATACTATCACCAGGGAGCAGTGTAAAGAGGGCCTAAATGTGGGAAAATCCTGTCATGTTACAGATTGTGAAATTTTTATTTTCTTACCATTTTAATGCCACTGTATTATCAAATAAAACTGATGGGGTGCAATGGAACTACATTAATCTCAGTGATGCGCATAGTCTGACATCTACCAGTCTCATATTCAGCCCTGTCTTTCCTCAGGCACATACACTCCACCCAAACCCTGTCTTCATCCCCCACCCAACCCCCACCTTGCCTGTTCTGTCCTAACCCAAACTCAGCTGGGCGGCACAGAGATCGTAGCTGTGTGTAACGCTGTGTCAGTTGCCATTAGAGGCTGTTAGGTGGCAGCCTCCATCACTCTCTGCCTCTCCGTGTCCACTCCAGGGGTGAGGCAGTGCAATTGCCTTACATACACGCGCACCACGGTGCAGTGACAGGAAGGCCTGATTGGCAGTGACACGACCATGTTGCAGAGGGATGGTACAGCAAGAGAGAGAGAGAGAGGGGGGACCCAGGTGGTGTCGGAGCAGCTCCACAGGGTGTTATTCTATCTATCCAGCAGGACCTCAAGAGCTGATGGGAGAATCTGTGTGTATGCGTGTGTGTGTGTGCGTGTGTGTCCCAGGTGTTAGCATGGCCACTTCCCCAGGTGCTCTGTTGGGACATATTACATATACTGTACAATGACAGAGATGGCCCTGGATGAGACTGGATGGACTGGTTGGGGAAAAGGTGGTGTAAAACATTTGACAGAGAGAAGGATGTACCTGTCTGCTCTAGTAGTAATCTCCAGACAGTTTGCAGATTATGAATTATTGGGTTCGAAAAAGGATTATTGCGAATTTATGACTGAATATATCTGACAGGACATTTGACAACCATAGGGAGTATAGTATATATTGAAATTAGTTAGGTGTACATATGTAGATAGTATGTTATGGTAGTTAACAATAATGGTTATAGTAATTTTACCTCTTATATATAACAAATATATCATAAAGATACAAACATTGTTTTTCTGATTACATTTAAGAAAGATACCATAATCACTTATTATATTCTATTATATGTGGAATGTCTTGCTATTCAAGTGGACCATTTACATTTCACTGCTAACTGCTGTGGAGAATGCTACAGTAGAATAAACAGCCATCTGCATGACAGAAACCAGTGCTCCCTGCTTTGTGATGAAGAGAAATGAAAGGTTCAAGAGAGGAGTGAGCATTAGGCCCCCCTGTGGGGCTGCCCTTGTCTTGCCTGATCCAATGTGTTGAAAAGTGACGGCAGCTCTCTGGCAAGATGTCTCTGGTTTGTTTCAGCTGTTGCTCGGCTTTCTTATTACCTCCATCTGCTCCACGTCTCCACCTTGAACTTCCTGCAATATTATTAAACAAATGTGGCTATTGATTTCCTGGGTCATTTGATATCTCCATATCATGGGTCATAAATGACCTCCTGTGTATTAGCGTTCACCCTTTTGATTATTTAATTGCCCAGAATGCTACTTTTAATTAAATGCTGTAAAGATCCACTAAAACTGAATGACCTATAAACCCTAAAGTGTAGACCATATTCCAGATTAACAAAGGAATGGATGAAATGCTTCCACTTGTGCAATTTCTTTCATTTTTATTCCAACTCAAGGTATAACATCATGAGTGGCAACATAGCACAGCTGACTGTATGAACTAGAAATATTATTTAAACACTGGATATTTACTGGATGGCATTTTCTTGTCCCCTTGATGGTGTGAACCATTTTTTTCAAGTAATTTGCACGTTGTGGAAAATTTTGCACAACAGATTCAGGTGACTGAGTTGAACTGGAAATTAATCGAATTGTCGCTGTGTCAGCCCTCTTCACATTCTAAATCGCTGCTTCTTGCGTCGTATCTTTTTTGCTTGTCCGTTATCCGTTCTCAAACTGCACTCTGATAACAAAAAGCACTGCTTCACCAGTATGTCTACTAGCTTCCACAGACATTGTGTATTGTACTGCATGTTTCTCGGGTCACCAACAAATAGGATCCATCACACAATAATACCTATACAAGTAATTGCCTTTCTTCAGGCTATAAGGCCCCGAGGTCCTCTTGTCCACCGAAAGCTTTGCTCATAAACTCCTGATTCTAAAATTTGATATTGTGGAGGCCCCGCTATTGTTGCTCACACCAAAGCCTGGCTGATACTGTGTTAGCACCGGGGCTAAATCTCATGTTCTTCACATTGTATCTTTTAACTCAGTTAGCTTTTCAAAAACACAAGATGTTTTCACAATGCTCAAAGGAAAAATGACTCATGTATCAACTTTGACAAGGGAAAAGCTCAAATTATGAAATGAACAACTTGTGATTCATTTTTATAAATACATAGCTATTTTTATACTACTGTATTCCTACCACTCTTAAACTCCCACCCAACATCATTTCCTTCTTCTGCCTCAAATTATCAACAAAAAAAAAGATGCTTTGGGCCATCAACAACCACATTGCTGTCCCTATTTATCCCTGGTGCAAAAGGAACAAGGAAAAAAAATAAATAAAAATGTCTGAACCACAAAAAAGGAACTCCAACAAACAATAAAGACAATTTAACAGTAATGTTCAGTGTAATGCTTAGAATCAGACAGTGTGGTTTGTCATTTCTTATTTGATTGAGTCTCAGTAAACAACATTATGACCTTTGCTTATGTTGCTTTGTTGCCTTTGGCTATCTGCCAAATGCAGCCAACAAATCAGGGCTTATTTCATAAATGCATTTGCCCAGCCTATTGCATCGGACAGAGGAAGATCAGATTTATTCAGGTATATGTGTACCACTCACTCATTACATACGGTCACAGAATATCAGTTATGTTATCACTAACATAGTTACACCACTTGTCACTATAAAATAAATGAGATTGTCCCAGAATTGTCTAGTTTCCAGGTCAAACCATGTTAATACTTATCAAAGCATGTTGACTGAGGAAAGAGAACCTAATAATTAGGCTCATTTCCTTCTTAATATATACAGCTCAATATCACCAAATGGTTTTTACACCTAGTAGGAAGCAGTGCAGTGTGTTTACATACAAGTCCTCTTTGAAAGGGACAGACCTTATTACTGTTTGTTTGTCCCGTGCCTTGAACATTCCAACAAATGACAAGGGAGTTCATCTTTGAGCTGAACATGAAAGGATCTTCTGGTAATTAGTATATAGTGATTAATGATTGTCAGTATCATAGCTTCTTCTGCTTTAATCAAATAAATACACACAAAAATACACCCTGTGTATATATCAGGGTGCTATCCCCATCAGAGCATGGTTTTGTAGATTCTGATATTTCTATGCGGATGGAAACCTAAATCACAACAAGATTTTGCTAAAACTAATGAGTACATGGTGTATATTTGCCCTTTATCCACAGCAGGGATGTGTAATAGTGATGTCATATGCTGTCTTATAAGCAATTTTGAAATTGATCAAATGGTCAAATCTTAGAAATCTGACTGTGCAGAGGCAGTGATTAAAAACCCTGAAGATTGATGTTTATGTATTTGCACAAATAAAAATGAGCATTAACAATATTATTTGTCTGGTAGCGCCTTCAGAGCTTATAAATATTTGCAAAGACATTCAACCAAACACCATGAGGCAAATAAGAGGTAAACAGATCCATGCTAGCCAGATACAATGGCACAAACACACACAATGCAGGCGCACAAAAATCATTGCTAATTATTTCAAGCAACACACTGATCAATCCTTCATAA
This sequence comes from Larimichthys crocea, assembly GCF_000972845.2. Taxonomy (NCBI): domain Eukaryota; kingdom Metazoa; phylum Chordata; class Actinopteri; family Sciaenidae; genus Larimichthys; species Larimichthys crocea. The sequence goes on from NC_040023.1 coordinate 21,743,387, forward strand.
CGTAACATCATTCCCCATGTAGGTTCTCAGCTACAATCTGATTCTGGTAATGTTTTTAAGGCTCTCATGCCTTTAGCTTTTCTATCGGTTTTATAGATTTTTACTGCACCGAAAAGAATAGGAGACCAATTCTCCAAAGAAGTGTATCATAGCCCATCTGATTAAATTGACAAAATATTCAATAAAACGCTTGTTATAAATAATCTAATAAGAAGCCATGCAATGTTATCCAATGATCCAAGCTAGCCTTATTGTTGAGTCTGCATAGCTTTTATCATTCACTGTTGGACTTAATTTTATTTGAATCAGACATACTTTTGAATTCCAAAAAGAAAACTGAATCCATTCCTTCCTTTACATTTTCATGAGATTTTCAAGACAAGAGCAGGTAGGGGTATTAACACCTCAAGAAAATGTGCACTTCTGCACATTTATGAACCCCGAAGCTCCCCCCAGCCTGGATTTCTCAGAGGTGAAAGGTTCCAAATCCCTCTTTAGATGGGTTGATCTTCTCAGGCCCATTATGCCCCTTCACTGTGACAGACTGGAAGCTGAGAGGCAGTCCGGGCAGAACAAAGATAAAGGAGGAATTAAAGAGGAAAACCGAACTCAACTTCAGCATTTGTATAACTTACCCTATCTTACACCTGAGCATTAGGACAATTCAGTTTGTATTCCCTCCTTAATGCCATGTTTCCCATCGCCCTTCAAACTGCTGCACTAAAGCCCTTCACTAAAATGTCAGCAAATCATTCTGGTACTGCAGACAAAAAGTTTTTGTAGAACTGGAGAACTGACAATTTTTCATTGGCATAATCCCTTTAGGGATTGATTCAGACACTTCTTTTATAGTTCTTCCAATATTAAATGAAAGACAATTTAAGAAGAAGAATTGCTCCTGGAGTCCACTTCCGCAAAATTCTTAATACTCCACATACAGTATATAACAAATTATGACTTGTATTCAAATTCACATTTGCAAAAGCCTAACTATTTCAATCCTGAAACCAATGTTGATGCAACTATTGTTTTTAATACTCCTTTTAGCAATCTGGGATTTTTTTTTTTTTTGGTAAAAATTCTAATGGTCATGTGGTCTACGAAACTTCCAGAGCTGAGTGTCTGATAGAGCATCTACTCACAGAATGGCACTTTAGACGAGAAAACTGACAAAACATAAATAATGCTTTGTTTACAGTTCAGACTAGATTATTGCAGCTCTGTCCAGTCCACTTTTCTTTTAGGACAAAGAGTGTATCTCATGACGGTAAGCTGACTGAGCTGAGGGCAACAACTAAGTCCCCACAGAGAAAGCTGAGATTGACTGTTGGGGAAACCTGGGACACAACTCATCCCCTGAAGCAGTTGATCACAGCACAAATGACAAATAATTGACTGGATGATGGATGATGAGATTAGATTTATGGGTTTAAACAAGGTCAAACATCTCACTCCCACCTGCTAAACCACAACACTGCTCCAAACGATGGAATCAGAATTATGGTTATGTGCATGATAATTCTCCTATCATGGCCTTGGGAAGGTTGTTAAGGACTTGTGTGATATCCAATAGGTGTTGGGTTTAACAGCTGAGCCTAGTGGGTCAAAACACAAGGTCAGAGGAACAAGGAGAGGGATCCATTTACTGCTACTGAGGTTGGGGGCAAAGGAAATGGTGAGTAGTAGTGGTATCTTCCTCTGTGTCATGGCTGTGTTCAGGATTATTATTATTATTATCATTATTATTTACTGTGGCTACACACACCACACACTCCATCTGATGACAAGACAGAGATTGATATTTACTACTGAATGTCCAATGAGTTTAGGATTAGCTCACATCACTGAAATTAATACATTAATACAGTCCAAAGTGTTCCTTGGTCTTTAAAATTCTGATAGCAAACTTAGGGACAACACTTGAAACATTATAAAGAACTGAATGAGAAGTAATTCACAGTAAAGCTGTATTTTTTGTTTCTTTGACAAAAAAAAAAATGTCCTGAAAAGCTAACTTTGGAGATAAAAGGTTTTGAGACAAATCGGGTGATCCCATAGGTCATGATCAGACATCAAAGCCTTACAGTGCTGTAAATCAGCATTGCAGAGCATTTGCACTGGCTCAGATAGTATTACTCTCCATTCTTCCTTCAGTGTCTAGAAAAATCTGTCAGTTCTTACCATAAAACACTAAAACTTAAAGCAAAAATCCCACAGCGACACATTGTTTGGTAGACAGTGTACATTATGACCATATGTACAGCTCCTGTTTCACACTGTGGGCAATTTATGAAAACAAGTGTGAGGTCTAGTCATATGTTCTTCTTGATTTAGCATTTTAAATGTGAAAGGATATCATTTCATTTATTTATAAAGGGAATTTTCATTGCTGATATAAAACCTTCACTCAAATTGCGTGGTGTTTACCGTAAATGCCCTCTCTCTGATTAGATCAATCATTTGGTCATGAACTCTACACTTGAGTCACATAATGAAGGCCAACCTCTCTTATATGGGATATTTTTTTCAACACAAAATGGAGCTAGCAGTGCTGTTTACTTTGCCGTTAACTCATGAAGAATAAATTACCCACTTTAGAGGTTTCAAAGTTCACTACCGGTGTGAAAAAAGCAGGAGAAGTTTACTATTTATAGAAGGTAAGTGGTTAACTTTTATATGCACTTTGGTAGTTTTTGCACAGTTCGTCTCCTTCATCCTCAATAGCTCGAGGACAAGGGAGCTGTTAACTGTAGAGAGCCAATAAAATTGTTATTGCTGCTATCTTTAACATGCTGTGAATGAGGCGAGCCTTAAACAAACTACAGACTGCAGTGGAAGAATGATTAACTCTTGTATTTATAATGCTCACTGTGTAAAGCAGCCAACCGTTTGTTTTTTTTCCAAATGGTTGAATTTTATTTATAAGACATAAATTTCCTAAATCCTTGCCAATATATCTACTGTCAGCCACAGGATGAGATATATAAATGTGTTTTTGTTGTTTTTCTCTGTTCTAGAATAAATGATTTTATATGAAACATTATTTTATCATCAACTGCAATGAGACAATGAAGCATTTTTGTTTATTAACAATAAAAAGCCTTGAAGACAAAAAAAGAAAAATGAAAGCTGGCTTAGATAGCTTCACTTACAGTCCTAGGTGTTAATAAGTCTCTGATTTAACAGCTAGCAGAGCTTTGGATCCTAAGATCTGTGGCTGAGAACCACTCGATTAACTCATATAACCAGAGTACAATTTCATAGCCTATTTTATGCAGTTGCGCTAATTGAACCCATACTAAATTTTATATCTAAAATGACAAACATGTATTAACTGATATATATATATACAGTTTCTCAAAATACCATGTTCCATAAAAATCCTGTATTGCTGGAGCAAGCAAAACAAATGCAATGCTTCTAATAGAGTTACAGGAATCCATCCATATGGTTACCTATATGTTATGTTTACGAGTAGCCAGTGAGTGAATACTTTGCTGTAGACAGGTCATTACTTAAGTAGCCAATGCACAGATTTAGCTTTTTGAGAATAATTTATCTAAGACCAAAATAAATCAATGCATATTTAGAGAACATATGTTACTAGATTTGGACAAGCTGCAAAGCCCAACTCCATTAATAAATTGAGAATGTGAGGATTCATTACTGTATGGATTTTGAGAGCATATCCATGCAAATGACAAAGAAATGCAAATGCATGGCATCATCAAGCAGAGTGCTCAAAATAGATTGCCAGGAGGTAATCACAGGGCACACCACAAACATTTCCACTGAACTATGTTGGTCTATCAATTCAAAAATCATAATGTCCAATATCTTGAGCATAGGCATATATTATGTCAGGGAATATCTATTTGATTTAGTTGTTGATCTAGAGCTGGAGAGGTAAGGAGTACCCGCTTTCGCTGACAAATGGCATTTTAACTTCTAAGTGAAGATCTGAAATTGCTCCCCTTAATTGCCCTTTAAGACTGCAGCACCAATTATTAATCAATGGGTGTCAAGGGAGCTAGGCCCTCCCTGTATTTAAAGCAATAAATTGCTGAATTATATTCATATTTATTCTAAGTAGGTCTTCATTGTAATTGGCATGTTATTAGGCTGAGGGCTTTTAGTCTGTATCAAAGTAATTCAATTAAAAAAGTGAAATATAGATCTGTCTGGGATAAACAAACAAGCCAGCTGTAATATGACAGAAATGCAGTGAACGGTCTGGTTAAGTAGCTCATTATTTTTGCCCTTCCTTGAGGAAAATAGCTGCTTCAGGAGTATGAGGCCGGTTTCCATTGTAGCAGCCGGGGACTATGGAAGCACCTCATCAATCCACTTATCCCTGTTCCGTTGGTTGGATAATCTGAGTGTCTGACACTAATGGTGAGGTTGCCTCACGACTGAGAAAATATACAGAGGAGCCAGCTGAACCCCCCCCTTAGTTCTCTTCCTCTCTCGTCTTCAGACACACTCTCTTTCCCTCTCTCGCACGCACACACAGACACACACACACACACACACACAAGTACAGACAAACATGTAGTGCATACTCCGTCTCTCCCTCTCTTTTCCAATGTTCAGTCAAGAGGGTAATCCTAAGCTCCTTTACTTATCTCAGGGAGGAATTTCCAGCATTAGTCATGATAAGACACAGGTCCTCACTGATAAAGCGAAGGAAAAGCTCTCCAAAGCTAACTAAGGAGGAGATACTTACGGAATGCAGTTTCTGCAAGAAACCTGCTGGATTCAGACGAAAGACTATTGTCTATATTGCTTTAAGTATGCCACAACTCCGTGTTGTCAATGTATTACTCAGAAAAATAATCAGAACTTTGCTACTTTATTGTAAATATGTCCATTCTCCAATATATGTATATGTATAAAATATACTATATTGAAATACCATGATCATAAAAAGAAGCTGCACTATATACATATGCCTGCTTCCAGTTCTATACAGTACATCGCATCCCAGAAGAAAGGTCTATTGCTAACTCAATATTAAGTAATGGAGGGGAATTTGTGGCTTGCTTTTGACTTAGCTGTGTATCTTTAGTAACGCAGACATCTCAGACATAATGATTCAAACTTAGTGGTGGAGATGATCATCCTGTCTGCTGAAACAGTGGCGTTTACTTTGGTAAGAAATCGCAATATGTTATGTTTTGCTACATATTGTTGGGGGGGTTTGCAGGTCAAAGTGATTTACACCTTTGGCTCATGTGAGGCTATGAGAGGTTGTGGGGTGTAAAAGATTTATCATTTCTATGAACTTTTTACAAGCGTCATGCCTTATCCAGAAACAACAACACAGATATTTAACCTGTTCCTTGTCAAGCCCTGCCTGGAAAACGTCCATTCTTCTTCAGGGAGTAGGTGGACATTTGTTTATTTTCAACTTTGGCTAATTGACCAAACTATCTTTTTACGATTTTCCACTTGCAGCACTATAAGTACAGAACTGAAATGAACATTCTACCTCACAGAAACAGCAACTGACGGATGGTGTGAGTTCACACGAAGGTTAGGGCCTACGAGTGTGGAGAAACTAAAACAGTGGGCCTACACGGCCCCCCTCTGCACCCTGAAACCTGCGTTAAAGAAAGCAGCTCTGTCACATTAATCTTGGAAGCAAACTTGCAAAGCAATTTGTCGAAGGTCAGCAGAATATGTGATAAAAGTGTAGTCTTGTTAAGCATCCATCACGGGCTGATTCGGATTTTGAGCAAAGATGTAGTGACAAAAATACACAATGGATTCAGGGTAATGGGTTTAGGCAGGGATATTGGTTTGGGTAATACAGTTAATAGGTCCTTGGATCTGGGGGCTCTTTTAGGCAGATATGAGAAGCATCACCGGCTGTCATATTCTCCGATGAGAGAATGCATTAGAGCAAACTCTATTTAGTAAAAGACAATTCAATTAGGGACTATTCAGAGACCCCCGATTATTTCCCTACGGGCATCCGCTCAGTCGAGGCAATATTCAGATTTCATTGTGTTTTCAAAGTGGAGAAATGTCAACGGCTGGCTCCTGCAGTGGTCGGGGGGCCTGTATGGACATTTTTATTTGAACGGTCAAACAAATGAAGACAGAATTTTCTCAATACACCCCTAATGTACAGTAGCAATATTTTATGGATTGAGTGGCTGCATTCATCTTATGGCACAGAAGCTTTATGGTTTGTTTATGTGATAGAGAGCCCTCCATTTTTATGAATTCTCTTTAAAAAAAAAAAACAAAACGAAAAAAAAAACAAATACAAAGCAGCCAACAACAACCTAGAGATTCATTATATATAGTGTATATAATGAAACCAAAGTAGATCAAAGCAATATTGGTTACATATGTTAATAAGACTGTAGTAAAAAATGTTGTACATAGAGTTAAACATATGAGTATGTCACTATCTGCAAAATTGAGAACTGGCCATTCAGCAGCAGATGTATTTCCATGTATATACAATTTACATTCTAAAAATTTACACCACATAACATGTTGGCATTTTCTATACACCAAACACATATGCTGCACATATCGTGTGTGACCATACAGTAAGTGATATATACTCCATCATCAAGCATGAAAGTATATTTCTATGTCATACACACATATGTTGCACATATCGCGTATGTCAATGCACGGGCTATATACTTTAACATTCTACAATGTCAGTACATTTAGGCATATGTCTACATTGTACGCACATATGTTACACATATCATCAGACGTCAAGACTACACCTGTCTCTACATGAAACCGGAGCCCCGCGCCTGCATCCAGGGGCTATGCAGCGCAGTGACAATGCAACTGGGTCACAGATAGTCATAAATCCAACCTCCTAAGGATATTACACAAGAAACTGAGATGCCAGCAAATCAATTCACAGTTTGGTAGAGGACTCATAAAGCGTCTTTACGAGCTCATCTAAATCCAATCAGCATGATTCCTATGTAAACAGAGAAGTACAGTATTTCATGCAAAGGTACTTCCTGCAGATGACATTGCAACAGGGATGTGTCACATAAACAAGCATGCAATTGTTTACCATTAGCAAATGCTAAGGTAATGGTTTCATTGTGTTCTACGCTGGTTTGCAAGTTGGCTGTTTTGACAGTTGCTAACTTTATTTTGACCAAATGCTGACAGATCTTAGGGAGCACTGGAGCCCCGACAACTTCTTGGAAAACATAAAACTTCACAGTGTCTGGGCAATTAATGAAGCGCTTGAAGAGTTCTTCCTTGAGCGAGGAAAGGGCAGACAATTTTACCAGTGGAAAGAAAGCAAGAAAGATGTCTCAGTAGATTAATTCGTCGTAGTCGCAACGGTGTTATTACCGGGAACAGCTCCAGGATTTCTATTTCACCACGAGACCGCGTTGATAAAGTGCTCAGAGCTTGGGACATGAATCTGCCCATGCAACACAAGTTGGGAAGATTTTAACTGTGTACATTAGATATCTCTTTTGCAGACATATTAAATGACAAAAAACATGACATGATAGTGGCAGGCTACTAAGATTTATTCTGAAATCCAACCATATCACATAACTGCTTTGAGAACAGTAAACTTAGTTCCTGACTCCAACTGACATTCACATTTAATCCACCACTGAATCATGTCCTTCCTGCAGCTCTGCCTCATACGCTACAAAAATGCAATGAATGCATTTTGACATCAGGTCAAATAACATTTTATTATTATCATACACATGCAAGCTTAATCATTATCAGCACACTGGTGACCGTCCGTCTGTGCGGTGCATGATGTTAAAATATGCTGGCACTTCTATTCTTCAACTCTCAATGACAGAAGGGACCTTGGTAACGAAGAGCAAATGTCCGTGCTCGCATGTAGAACAAAGGAGCTTGATATCAGCACAATGCTTAGGCCAGTACTTCCACCACTGCTCGTCTCAGCGGGGTTAGCATTTTGCCTCCGACTGATTGGCTGGTCACTGCCCTTCTCACCGACTGTGTGGACATTAACTTGTCAGAAGGAAAAAAAAAGAACAACTTTGACAATGTCCTTTCTTTTTCCACTTGCCACACGGATCTTTGCTTGGCTGTGGCAAAGTTTGACTGAACCTTTTGTCTGGGGGAGTTGGGGAGAGAGAGGGAGACAAAGTAAGAGAGAGAGAGAAGAAGGGGGGAAAGGGGACACAACAGCGACCATATGTTCAATGTGACCCTCATTATTCTCAATTAGGGCAGCCATCCATGGAATGGTCTTGCTGATAACAGCCCATAACACCTTCAGTGGAATGGAGCACAATCTTCCAGTGGCACGATGGACGAGCAGGGTGGCAAGCATGCGCCTGGATGTCTACATATGTGTGTGTGTGTGTGTGTGTGTGTGCGTGAGAGAGTTTGTCTTAGCCAAGTAAGTATGGACAGACACCTCCTGTAAACCTGCATGCCATAGCGTGCATGCATGCACTCATGCTTGTATATGAATATGTGCATCCTTGTGTGTGTGTATGTACGTATATGAGATTTTTGCGTGGGCTTTTGATTTTGAGCGTGTGTGTGTGTTTGTGCATGTGTGAGGGGCCTGTGGCGAGGTGGGGCGGGTGGGCAAGCAGGCAGGCTTCGCCAGCTTCTGGAAGGCTTACAGGGGGTGTGCAGGGCCACAGCCCAGGTCCCCAGGACGTCTGGATGGATGAGTTGATGGAGAGTAATGGGGTCACATTGAGCATATGAAAGGCTAACCTTATGCCTAACTGTTAATGACATTATGAATATGGCAGTGCAATTCCTCTTTCCCACTTAACGTATAACAAGAACAATATTTTGACTGTGGTATGGGGAGGATAGTCCGGGAACGAGGGGGGGGGCTATACTAGTCTAATCTCTTTGTTCCTCATCTCTAACACTCTGTCTGTAGTCATTATTAGTGCAATGCCGAGCTGAAGGTGACCCATGCAAGAAGCAAGTGAAGTCAGTGAGAAGTAAGTGAGCTTTCATTTTTTGTAGACTCCTCGTTTCAGTTTCTAAATGAAAGAGAGTTGATTAATTTGTCAAAAGTGCATGACTTACATATTTTTTTTCATAACCAGAAGTGTATTTGCAATAAATTCCCATAAAACTGCATCTTATAAATAATATGAATGTCCTGTTTAGTTTACACTCAATGTAAATGAACATTCTTGCTGAAGTAAATGAATGAGCCTCATACTAGTCATTTGTGACTATTTCCCTCTGGCCAGCTTCCCAAGCTCTTACTGTAACCCAAGCAAGCGGTGACATCACCCTCATTCCTTCTTCCACTGAATTCAAAATGGCCCAGGTGATTAAGTTCCCTATAAAGAGATGGGAGTCAGTGCAAGGCCGCGGCATTGAGCAGGCTCATTGATTAAAACCAAACGAGAGCCCTTAGCGTGCTGCAGGATCAGCAGCAGCACTACTCACTGTTACTGGTACACATCATTTGTCTTTGATCTCGTCCTCCTTCGACTATTGTCTCCATTAGTTTGTTTCTCTAGCAGCTGGTGCCTATACATGGCACTCCTCAGCATCAGTGATAGAAATAACATGGCTGTGTGAGTCAGGCGGTCTTATATGACAAGACCAGAAGTTCATATCAACTCTCGAAAACCCTAGTTCATCTTTTTATCAAGACACAATATTGTATTTTGCATCATGATCAAAATCTGAAAAGATATTGTAGGTTGTTTATGGTGCAAATTGTTGTTTTGTTTTGTTGTTTTAACTGTTTTTCATATCCAGATTCTTTACAAATGAAATATGCAAACCAAATGCATGCTCTGTAATTAAAAACCTACATCAAGAGATGGTGATACAGGTGGTCTAGCATATAAAAATTGTTGATTTCTGTCAGAGTTTGATTTCTAGGGTGCAAGACAAGTCAAAACTAAAAAAGTAAAAATAAATAACTTGACCACCTACATAGCCCCTGAGAAGATACTGTGCTTGTGTGTTACATATCACACTGGATGAGTCTGGTTTCTCAAGATGTAGTAAAATAAGCACAATGTCATGAAAAGCAAATACACTATGAGTTAATTATGCAGCTGGGTGGGGTAGCTCTAACCTCACTTCACTCTGATCACTCCAACTTTCAAGTTTCCACAGGCAGTTAGGGTTTTTCAAATTCCAATATTTCCGAAACTTGAAATAAACCTCAGCTCGTTGTTTTAGTTCAGTTGCCTAAACTTAAGAAAAGTTACACATGCTCTCACTAAACCATGTCAATTAACGTAATTATCCTCAACCATACTGTATTAACAGCTGTGACCTTTGTTTCAAACCTTTCTAGGAAAAAACTGCATTTATTAGTATTGACACATAAGCCACATCCCAGTGAAGAAATTTTAAAAAGTAAATAAGCTTGTGTTGATCTCCCAGAATTCCCAGAGTCTACCTTGCACTGGATTATATCTAGATATTGCAGAATGAAATGAAAACACCATACACACAACCATAATCAAGCCACAACCGCCTCCTCCTCCTGTGTACACCTAAAACAGAACAAGCCCATACAAGTTTGAAATTGATGAGTGCGCCACTACAAGTTCATGACTTTGACCTCCAGGGTATTTGATCCCTTGACACAGAGTTTATTTTTCTAAAGCTACAGCTTGATATTCCAGCACTTAATTTAAGAGTGCAGTTAAATCACAGAAGCCATAATATGTCAGGCGATCCCACGACTGGGGGTAAAAAGAGAGTGAAAACGGGGAGGGGGAGGGAGGGAAAACAGTAAGTAATGAAAAAGCTATGATTGCTTTTCTGTCCCTCCAAATGACAGTTAGCACCTCAATGACCTGCTCGGGGCAGGGCCATCTAGAAATGACACGCTAAGGCACAACGTCATCTAACAGGGTAGTTACAAAAATCAATACAAAACCCATTTCAAAGATGCTCGGCGAGCGTGTGTGTGTGAGACTGTGTGTGTGACAGAGAGGGAGAGAGAAGGACCTGCTGTTATGTTCATTTATTGAGTAGGCCTGAGGGGCAGAAAACAAACTTTTCTGATATACACATTACCTCGCAAGCAAAGGAATTCTGAAGGCTAAGCAATAACTGCATTCCCAGTCTATTACTTAAGTCATGAAGAGCCCCCTCCGCAGAAGGGGGTCTTTCATTGCATGTCAAGTACGGCTTAATTCTAAACTCACTGCCTCCAGCCCTCTTCATTGTCACACTTTTAACTAAACTAGGTATTGGCCACTAGAAGAAGAATGACTCTTTGTCCGCTGGGGAATCGATATGCAGTCTCTCTGACATTCACAGAGAACACATGTAAACCAGCCGGGCCGGCCGTACGACTATCTTGTCTTGTTGAGACACTGGCAAACATCATCATATATTATCCCCTTTGATTTGTTGTCAATACCCAATCACGGCAAAAAGGTGCAGATCTAGCGGAGCACAAAGACACTAAGGAGTGTAAAACAGACAAATGGGCAGGGGGGACATCAATCCGAAGGGCACGTCAGCCTGGCCCCTGATGAAATAGGGTGCTGTGTCGACAGCTAAAATTTATAGACAGTAACATGTGAAAGTGCTCACTCCTCACAGCCCCGAGAGAGGTCAATACCCTGATGCCTGTGTCCAAATGGGGTTCTCATTAAGCCAGATCATTCAACGAGTCCTTTTTAATCTCTTTTGCACAACAGGAAAGAATACACAGATACTTTGTTATTTATCGTTTCAAACTAAATTACCTTCACTGTCCTTCCTCTTACACAAGTTTAATGTCTAATAATTGATCTACATGCTGTGGAACATTTTCTTCCTCTTTATTTCCTGCTTTCTCTTTAATTATGCTGTCTGCACTGTACCATATGTATTATACCTCTCCATATATCTTATTAGGATCACATCAGCATTGTGTTTTGCTGAAAACCATGCGGACTCATTTGCTACACTTGAAAGAAACTTGGTTCAGCTCTGTGTGAAAATCCCACTCGTCTAAAATTTGGAAGAGACTCATACTACAGCAGGTGATTGAGAGGTAGGATTTTAGGTCAGCGGGGTGCTGGATTCAACAAGAATATTCCTTTGGAAAAACAATCAAGTAGAGCTTTTACTTTGTGTCAGCTACATTTCCTGTGAGAAGCAATGGTGCTCCAGAGATGTGATCAGTGTTTCAGCAGTGCTGATGTTATACTGTATGTGGTTCCAGTAAATTACATACAATATGAAAGGGCTCGGCTCTTGCTGATGGACCTCAAACAATCTATGAGAAAACACTGGTACATGGTCCAGTTGCACACGCACATATATGCACACAGAAGATAAATTTAATGTTGTCACTTCTTTCAAAGCCGTCAATGTCAGGGGAGACCACTAGCAATTCAAAGTAATCGGGAAACCACGTAACAAAAATAAATTTGGGGCTTGACACGCTGTTGGAAAAGAATAGCAATCAGCAAATTTAATGCATTTCTGATGTATATTTAAGGCTCTGACACTAGGCCACAGATGTACATGTGTTGGGTTTCTATTTTGCAAAAGATATGGTTGGTGATAACCTATTATGGGACATCGTCAGCTTCTCCACTGCCTCAGCCTCGGATAGGAAAAATTCCATCACTTGCTCTATCCAGGAGATGTAATATCGAAACAAATTATGGCTGGAATTGAAAAGTCACAAGCTTATTCCGTCTTGATCAAACCGCTGCCAAGAGGATAAGTGCAGAAGTGGAGATACCCCCAAAAATGCTTTTTATTGCATTATCATCATTGACATCTACAGGACTCCCAGTTCCCAGCTTTACGAG
>NC_040023.1:21756224-21758894 GCF_000972845.2 Larimichthys crocea
CCAAGAGCCTCTAAAAATTAGTTTTTTACCGTCTTAGTACAAATTACAGGGTGCAATTATTTGAAATTTCTTATTGTGTACTTCGCTTTCATATATAGTTTACACTGATACACAGGAGTTTAAGACCAAAGGGATATCATCAAAGACCAAATACTAACCCTAACTTCAGAGAAGGATTCTGATTAATGCAACTGTACCAATCACCTCAGCTATCAGTCAGTGTTTAGGTGTCTGAAGTCAGACCCAACAAGAAAACAAGCCATTAATGTGACCCCGCTGCAAAGACAAATCTTATTTGGCGGGACATCGTTTGTAAGATGTAATGATCACATCTCAAAGTACATAACGTTTGATTGGATGGCAGGAGTTTGTTCCGGCGGCAGCAATAATAAAAGGAGTCTCATCTTGGTTTTATGGTGTAGCATATTGAACCATCTGAGTGCTGCCTTGCTCTATGGTGGCCTGGAGGCGCTTATTCCTTTCAACAGTGATCAGTCCTGACACACAAGAGGTCTGCGGAGACCCAGTTAAAGATTTCTATTATCATATCAAATCACACAGCAGTGCTCTTATTATAATTGACACATCTCGAACAGTGAATAAAGGCTGCTCTACATAATGCATAATTAGAAAGTTTTTTGGCATTATGGTAATGTATGATAAGAGCAGATGTTAGGGAGAATAGCCTTGGCAGAACATTAAAAGATCTCATAGAAGTTAGGAGATTATGGTTGGGTACAGTGACCTCCTGACCTGGCTGGATCCCTCTAGATGGCTGAGTTGCAGCGGAGCCGGGGCCAGCAAACGGAGGGGCCGATTCCCCCGTCCTTGCCGAGACCTCGTTAAGGACTTAGAAGACCCATCAATATTTAACAACTCTATGATTGAAATTTCAAATTCATCTACTCAATGGTAAATCACAAAGGAGAGGGAGATGGGAGTGAGAGAAAGAGGGGGTTGAGGGACAGAGGGAAAGAACGAGAGAGCGACTTTTTTTTTTTTTTAATCAGAGAGCTATTTTGAATAAAGGCTGTGATTTAGTGAGGCCACACCAAGTCAATTAGGGGCAGAATATGTGAGCTCTGTTTAAGTAGTTACAGAATCACCATATTGGATCTGACTGTCTAACAATCACTGATATGAAAACATACTATTCCCCTGGCAGGGAGCGAAGAGTGTGTGAGATACAGGAGTGACTCTACAATTCTTGTCCTCATTCCTCTCCCTCCATCCATCTCCCTGCTCTTCCTCGCTGATTCCTGCCACCTACTTTTTCTTTTATACATTTCTCAACCCTTGTGCCCTCTCCTGTTCATTCGACAGGCTTGAGTCAGAGAGCAAGAGATCGCTTTACTATTTTATGAAGGTGTGAGGTTTCTTGGTGGTGCCAGAGATTTTCTGTGTCCGACAAAGTCTGCTCACTCGTGAGAAGGTGCCGTGAGACAGAAGTCACGTGTTCAAAACAGAACATACATGTGTAATACAAATTTGAGTCCTGCCTTTAAAATCTATAGATTGTATGCATTTTTACTTTTGAATATGAAGTGAAAACATTTTATTTAACTTTGAAATTCATCACGTAGTTGTACAAGTCAAGGATTTGTGTTATTTTTAAAGCATACACACACACACTATTTTCTGTTATATTACAAAACTCGAGTGGGTTTGGTAAGTATACCTAAATCTTACACTAAAAGGAGAGGCATACAATACAGTATGTGTCCTTAATTCGGTAATTGCCATCCTCTCTCTTTATGTGCTTTAGTCATGTGGTTTCTTGGAGTTAAACAGAGCAGCGGTAAAACCAAAAGAAATCACTTCCTGATGCAGCATAGTCATCTTCCTCTGTGTATCCAAGACAAATTTTGTGGGAGTACCCCTGCCTACATCCCATCCCTCCCCAGCCGTGTGTGGCTTTTGGTTCACTGGAGGTCAGGATGATCATTCACCCCAAGGCCTGAGGGCGCCCATATACTCTCCCCTTTATGACCACATAAAGAAAGCCAAGTGCTCAGGCGTGCCTGATTAGCTGCCCTAATATGCTATTTGTGACTAATTTCAGAGGCTCTCAGTCACAGGTGATGGTCCCAGGCTGTAAATCTAACCCGGCCAACCTTTGACGGTGCATGCGAGTGTGTGTGTGTGTGTGTGTGTTTGTGTGTGTGTGTGCTCTAGTGTGTGTCCTCTCCCCCAGGATGCACTAGTAGGTCCCGTGGTGAATATGCAAAGGCTATTTAGGTGAAAGGCAGGACATAAAAGTAATGGATGGTAGATAAAGCCATCTCTGGCTGACAAGTAAACTCGCCCCTATGCAAAGAAGAAACGTGTGTGTGTTCATATGTAAAAAGTACACCGGAGTAGAGTAGTTTTGTTTTAGCACAATCATTACTCTTTGCCTCCAGCAGTTTTACCGCTGAAATTTTGTGGTGTTACATTTGTACATTTTATGAGCTATACTGATTGACTAGTTCACACGATGCAAATCAGAATAGTTAAAAATAGTTAATGAGTGTCTTTTGGCTGTATTGGAGTGGAACAAACTGTTTTACACAAAGAGCAAGAGGGATTTTTGACCTTATTCCACATTCACATTTGACATTTGTTTTTTGTTTTTTTGTTAAAATTATTTTACAATAACATAATGTTGATACATGACCACAAAAATGTCTT
>NC_040023.1:21758999-21759622 GCF_000972845.2 Larimichthys crocea
CTGTTAATTTAAAAAAAAAGCTCTTTGAAGAAGGCTGTAGATATTTAACAGACCTTCACTCTCCTGTGTCTATCCTTTACTTCCTCATAATGTGACAACAGTTCCCTGTTTGAGCTGTTTTCCTATTATCCCCCTGACCGCTGCTTTTCTGACCCCACGGTGGAGTTTTGACAGGATAAAGGACGAGAAGGAAGACAAGCAAAGCGATGCTGTTGAAGTGCTCGCTGTGTGTGTGCGCGCGAAACAGTAGAGAGGGAGAGAAAGGAGAGTAAAAAAGACAGTGTGTTTGTGTGTGTATACGGAAGAGAGAGAGAGAAAGTGACAGTGTGTATGCATGAGTGCATTTGTGTGTGCGTGTGTGCACAGCATGTGCGTGTGTGCACAGCGTGTGTGTGCGTGTGTGTGTGTGTGCATGTGCATGTGCTCCAGTGACCTCTGTACTGGCTGTGCTGTGTCCTCCAAGCTGACAGAGTCCTCTCCTCCAGCTCCTTAGTGTTTAACACCCAGGGTCTGTTCCCAAATGGGCAGCCTCAAACACCCCCTGCTTGATACACACACGCGCGCGCACACACACACACACACCTTTCAGCAGCGTGAGGGCTCCCACTCTGCACCGTAACACT
>NC_040023.1:21759720-21760153 GCF_000972845.2 Larimichthys crocea
AAGCCACATAACCAAAAGGTTAACAGTTCTGCCAGATGTGGGGTCACCACCAGTAAGGAATCACATTATTTCTATATGAATGACAATGTACAGCCTTGAGACATTTGGACTTGTATTTATTCAGTAGAGCTGACAGAATATGGCACCCAAGACATTTCCCAGTGAATTGTTGATATATGCAGGAACAGGGCTGAGACATTTTTTAAGCCATTTGCATTTATGAGAAATCAATGACAATATATGGTGAGATATTTTGGGTAAGGACAATCACAGCACAGCCTTGTCAGTGGGAATTTATTGGTGTTTTTGTGAAAATTGCACATTTTCAGTAAAACTTTCAGCACCTAAAAATATTATTTTCAGGATATTGTTTTTTTTTTTCTAGCCAGTCAGTTTGTCTTCTTGTGTAAGCTGCAGAATGGAACAACCAATA
>NC_040023.1:21760344-21779213 GCF_000972845.2 Larimichthys crocea
GTTATATTTTTGATTATTATTATATATATTTTTTTTTAATCTGTTACTCACAAATTCTTATCAACAATCATATCCTGCCTGTCCCTCACACACTACTGGGAAACCTTGCCCAAGTAGTTCGTAAACAACCCAGTCTCACACAATTGAACAGCCGAGGTTAAAGAATAGTCCAAATAATAAGATGCAAGCCTCCGAGTCTGGTAAATCAGTGTAAAAAACACTCTTCCCTGCAGCCAAAATACTTCAACCTCCCGTCCCTGTTTTGAAATCATAAACAGCCCACCATCCCTCACCAATGGTAATGAAATGCAAAACGGTGTGTAAGAAAATATCAAAACCTGCCTCAGCTTTGCGCCCCTTCATCAAAAACATTTTAGAAATGCAGGCGGTATCACGTAGCAAAAACACAGATTCTGTCTGAGCCAAATTAGGGACATTAAAAATCACAGGCTGAGGACTTGCTAATTATTACACCCCCTTACAAACAGAGACAGTCAAGCTAAGCGGCAAGCCACTGGCTGACTCCCAATGTCACTTTCTCCGGGTAACAAATATCTAAAGGTCAAAGTGTGTACTTCAGGGGAATAGGGAAAAGCTCAACGGGGCTAAGTGGTGTGTGTCTGTACGTGTATGTGTATCTTTGAAGGAATCTAGCCTCGCATGTCCTCTAAGACTATGCTGCCACCTGCAGCTCTGGGTACGAACAAAGACACAGGGGCTGCTAAAGGGGAATAACAGGGTAGTAAGTCACATACTGTAAAAGTCATGCACAATTACCATTAAAATATGAACCTAATCTGAGGCTATAAACTCATTAAGACAGGGTGGCAGTTTCACAGACCATTGAAACAAGAGGTTGTTCATTACATTTTATATATAAAATGAGGACTAATACTCTACATTAATTGCTCTTGCTGGAGGAAAAAACTAAACAGATATGAAGTATATTTTGATACTGGACTGAATGTTTAAAATAAAAAAGTATATACACATTCTAAATATTAGCTAAATTACTTATTAAAATGGTAACACATTTCAGAACAAAAATAGATGCATATTCCTACCTGCTGGGATTCATGCAGTGTCTTAGGTCTATTGTGGACCTTACGGGTGAACTTCAATGCAGTGAAATATCTCATCCCAAACGCCTGCTTATTGTTTCACAACCCATTTATTGTTGCAAAGGACAGCAAGATGTATGACCCTGCAGCAATTAAAATATTAGATATCAAAGTGCAGATGCCAGGGACTGTTAAAGAAATGTGATAGTGAGCGTGAGTAATGACAGCACACATGACTTGTCATAAATAGGAAGAAAAAAAAAATGAAGGGTGGGGGTGACCTCGAATGCAAAGGATCCTGTATAACAATATGTTGTCGCCTAACAATGAGCACAATATAGATATATATTTTTGAGGAACTCTCTTCCACAAAGAGCGGTGAACTTTGGACTGACATTTGTACAGATGTGGTAAGGCTAGAAGCCACCCTGTAATTAAAGCACTCACCCTGGGAAAAAAGGTGTGATCTTCTGTCATATTTTGACAAGGCTCCGAGCACCGGGCAAAGCAATATAGTTACATGCTTGGTAGCAGCTGGAAGAAGAATGACTGTATGTTTGATTGCTTGATAGCCAGACTGTATCTCCAAGCTATTGTTTTCAGTGATAGCAATCAAAGTTGCGTGCACAATATGTGTGTGTGTGTGTGTGTGTGTGTACTTGTCCATGTTATATGAAAATGTATCAGTACCTCTGTAGCTATGACAAGAAGCATTGAAATTATTTTTAAAAATTTGTTTCTGATCTCTTTCTGGCTAAAGTTTCACGATGAGTTACATTCCAATTGTAAGATAATCACATCCATATTTGATATGCAGCATCGTAACCAAACCCCTCTTTAAGTCGATGAAATATATTTTGACTTCACTTCACCGCCTTGTAGAAACCTGAGATAGACACCATATATGCACTGTCAGAATCATTAAGTCAACATGCCATCAGGTTCAACTCAGAGTCTCTCCTCAGAATTTGAGAATGATACAGCCTGACGCGGCTTGAACTTTGCGTCTGCCAGGAGGGGCTATTCTCTGTCGGCTTCGCCATTCTCCCATGGCTTTAAATATTGTAGGCATCTTGGGGATGTGGAGACGCATTTGTCATCCTTGTTTGACAGGCTTGATGAAGGGGTTGTCTGTCAGTGTTTCACAAATCCGACCAGACCACAAGCCCGCGGGTGGCACATAGACAGTCACGAGCGGCGGGGAGTTCCCTCCCCTCCTGGCTCACAGGGTAATTGTGATAATACTGGGATGGAAAATTATAGAGGGGTGAGTTAAGGAGATACTTGAGTTAAATGCAGAAGCTTGACACAGTGAGGAGAGTGTGGGTGGTCTGAGTCTGTGAAGGCAAGTTCTTACAGTTCATTCTTAAATGCTGTGATAGTTGTAGCACTTACATGTAGTCTGGTATTAAATCTAATAAGCCAAACCTCTTTTTTTTTCGTTTTTTGTCTTTTGTTCCTTCTTACTTTCTTTGCAGCCAACTACAGAGGTTGTGAAATTTGCTTGTGCTTTCAAATTAGGTTCTGCATTGTTGAATCTGCATTGTTAAACCTGTCACTTATTTCGTAATAACTTTAAAAGTCAAGCTTCTCAAAATTTCAGGTTATACTGTTAGGGATTTGGAGACTTTGCAAAAAAAGCACATTTTCCAACCTTTTGCATAAAATACTGAGATGATCCATCCCAGTCAGCAAATAGCATAACAGTTCTATAAACTAACTTCAGCTGGAAAGACACAACAAACACTTTTCTTTTTTTTTCCACTCCCTCCTTCTCTCTGTCTCTGACATCAGGGTCAACCTAGCATATAATAGACAAACTTGGCAGTAATCTGGGGACTCTGAGAGAGGTCCGGGAGATTTATCAATCAACTGGCCACATTAAACGGATTTCCTAATGAAGTGAAGTCTTTACAGGGATTAATCCTCTACCACCTGCAAGGAGCCACCTGCTCGACTGCCATAATTGGCATGGATGGCACCGCCACCATCAGCAGAAAGAGGAGAGGCACAGAGAGAGAAAAAGGAGGGAGTGAGAGTGAGAGAAAGGGGGAGAGAGACGACCGAGATGAACAGAGGGGAAGACACAGAGAGAGAGAGAGAGAGAGAGAGAGAGAGAGAGAGAGAGAAAGAGACGGACAGAGAGGAAACAAGTTGGAGAGAGGACAAAGAAGCTAGACATTGGGGTGTCAAACTCATGCAAATGATGACACTCAGTGTGTTGCAACGACACAACGAGGGAGGGAAATAAATAAAATATTTTTAAAAAAGGAGACGAGACAGCGCCAGGTCTCTTATGACACGGCGATGAGCATCCAACCCTTAGTTTGTGCCAGTCTTGCAGCATTCCAAGACCTTGACAGCAGCTCCTCGCTACATCTTCCAGCTGTGTCAAATCTGCCTATGTGCTAATGAACGTGTCAGCACCCCAATCGTGTCATTGCTGTGTGTGTTTCAATTCACCTCTGAGCACTGAAATTCTACCCCAGGTGTACCAGCTTACACATTACATTCACCCGCAAGTATTTCTGCATGAATAATTACACAGTCCCAACTGTAAAGTTAGAATCCAGACTGGTGTCCTCATTATACTACCAAACCAATTTTTTTGATTGTATCACTGATTGCTTTAACTTGACCAAACTGAGACTGTGCAAGCAATGTGGACACACATTTATCAAGGCTGTGTTAAGAATGAACAATCTGGCCATTTTCATCTGACACACACTTGAGTGATTGCAGTACAATTAAAGAGAGACTTCTCTTGGCTCAGAGAAATCTGCATTGTAAAGTGAAGATTGTCAGGCCCAGTTCAAGGAACAAACTTAAGCTGATGGTGCAAGTATACTTATGTGTGACCAAAACATGGTAACTATGTGAACAGAAGTGCACAAGCTGCTGTTGTAAAAGGGTTATAGCAGCAGGAATAAAAAATTGGATTGTTAGGTACTGGTATCAATCATGGCCAATCAAATTAACTCATGTTGTGAGGTACACAATTCATCAAATATCTGCAGTTTATTTACAGATGGGGGCTGCAGGGTTGCGATGCATACACAGCACTCCAAATGTGAATATACTGTATGTCACCAACAGTAGTTGATGATATCCCTCATACATAACCAAAATCACTTACATGACTGAGGTACAGTTCTTATTTCACATTCAGATTGAACTGTGCAAATCAGACTTTTTTGATGATAAAACAATGACACTTCCTGTCACTATTAAAATTTTACCAAAACAACTGCAACCATAGCTCCACCGTACCACGTTGTTTACTTCTTCCTATGCAAATGTTAGGTGATACTTTTGGGAGACACTGGAAAGAAAGTGATGACTCATGAAACTGATGCAACCCAGAGGGTTTTGGCCACATAGTGAGCACTTTTGAACCTCAGGGAGTACAGGGCTGGAGGCCTAGAGCGAGAATCTGGAATGGTGCAACAATTTTCTATTGAGGTGTTACGTCTACTTCGCCAATGGTTTTTCAGGATGTCACCATTCATACTCTTGTACTGTGAACAATTTGCACTGGAAGAAACTCGGAAGCTTAGCAGAATCCCTTACCATATCAGAGTCTGGTGCTCTTTGTGTAATATTTAAAAGGTGAACTCCGATTTTACACATTAAAGTCTGTTTACAGGTCTTGGAAAAAAGTTGTATAAAGCCTTTTGTGGCTCCAGAGGGAGCTTTGCAAAGCCTGTAAAATTGCCTCAAGTGATGTCACGAGAGTCAGCATGGGTTGGGGCTGACAAGTTGAAAATGAAAAACAATCTGTATGTTGTGGAGTTAGAAAGAAATGATGTTCCCAGACCTCATAACAAACTCCATGTCTCTGCCTGAGACTACATTCGTAGCTACTTGTATAAAACACCCAAATGACCAAACTGAATAATTGCAGTTGCATTGTGGGTAAGGTAGGCCCCGAATTTTAACAAGGAAGAGGAATGCATGAAATAAAAACGACAATGCTGCATTGTTTTTTTTATCCTTCCTGTTGTTCATTACAATGTATTAAGACTGGAATCCTCTTTTAATATATGGATAAGGCCATGTACATCAATTTGAATTGATGGAAAGCATGTGCCTTTCCTCCTACCTTCAGATGGGTGTAGGGTATATGAACAACTTAAAGGTAACTGCGTCACGCATCCTGCAGGGAGACAGGTACAGTAAATAGCAACAGGAATTATGATGTCCGTAGTTCTCATGATGTTAATATTAGATTAATATGAAAATCAATACTTGTACAAACTGTAAAAGTCCCTGTTTTACCATTTTGTTCAACTTCATAAAATGGAACTAATTGTATGAGTAATTCAGTCACTTGGTCATCATTATATTACATTCCATTAAATACATAAAGTCCTTAATTTCATTTGAAACAAGGTGCGCCTTCACTACCTCAAGCACAACACAAACAACAATCTGTTAAGCACCTGTGCCTTTAATCAGACTAAAATATGTTTGCCATCATTCTACAATTTTATGGCAAGACATGAAGATACTAGATGGAAACGGGACAGAAAAAATACACTTGCAGCCAACAACATGAACATTTCTCCAGTTTAAGGTCACTAGATTGACTTGACTTGTGGTGAAAATAGGAGTCTAAATTGTTGGTGAAAAGGTGCTACAACTGCATTAATATTATTCTTTTCTTTTCTTTTTTTATGTTTAATGAGCCCCACTGCCCATACACAGCAGGTTAAAATGCATATTAAAATTAAGAACATTGAATTCAGGGAGGTAATAGCAATGTCTAAAAGGTTGATTTGGAGCTTTTAATGCATCTGCAATGATTTGTCGTCCGAGGTCACCACAGTCAAGTTAGTTACGACCCGAGTCATTTTTGGTGACTGTGTGTCTCTGTTTCTGTGATTTCTGACTAATGATCAACTATCCAGAGTCATAACTCCTGGGAAGAAAAGATAATTTTGTGGAGTCTGCCAAGGGACTGAGACTATTGGCACAGCTAAGGTGTCCCTCATTTGTTATGGAGCCATACTGCCACCTTGCCAAAAGAGGTGCCAGGCCAAGGACAAACTCTGTATGTGTGTGTGTGTAGGTGTGTGTGCTCAAAGTCCGACCTCCATCCTAGCACTAAAACTTTGGTGACAAGCCATACTGGCATCCAAAAATATGCTAATGGTGCTATAAAGCCGAAATAGGAATGGCACTTGTGTTTGTTCTCAAAGACAAACAGAAGTCCTGTTAATATTATTTACAGCTGAAACATGGTAATGGAATGAATCAAGTTTATTCTGTTATTCATCTTTTTTTTTACTAAGCTGTGCATAGCTAGTGGCCAAATTAATTCACTGAATGTCCAACTTCTCTGTATTTGGACAGTAGACCTACAGTAGGTATCCAACAGTATACTTTAAAGTGGGATGTGTAACCTACTTAGAGGAAGATGGAGTAAATCTGCATGCAAGGCTGGCTAGTTTTTAGGAATTGTGTCGTGTTTGTAAAGTTTTTTGAATTTTTACGGTTCCAGCAAGGACAGCCTCTACATCATTCAGTCATTTTGGAAAATATTACAAAGTGCAAGGTAAACATATATTTGTGAGTATGGTAGAACGGCTGCCCTCTCAAATATAAACACACACACAGAGCTTTATCCTCCTCGTCTAACTCCTCAAGCTGTGTTGTTTTGAGTGAAAGAAGAACCGTCCCTAATCCACTTCACGGATCAGTTTCACAGAGACGGTAAAGCCATTCTCCCTCCAAGCTAAAGCAATTCAGATCAGACACCTTGATGTCTCAAAGAGCACACAGTGAGCTCTTGTTTTCTGTTTTGACTGCTGGGAATCCATGCCAGACAGCACCCTTGATTCCAGCTCAAAGATAAAACTAATGAGGTTTTCATTCAAGTCCGTTTTATAACAATAACTGAGTCATCGCCAGACGTGGCTGTTTTCACTAGCACCCGAGATTTTGTGATCCACTAATCTAGGATTTGGGGGAGTTAGATTTCCAAAACTGAAGGTGTAATGCTGCACAGCATCTCAAATGCAGGTGTTACTTCCTTTTTTTTGTTTTATCATTATGTATAAATGTCTTATAAGAAATGGTGCTGAGAAGATGTGCTGTGGGAATTGGCTTATTCTTTATTTAGATTATATTCCTAAGAATAAATAATCATTTTCAAATTTGACATTTTGTAAGCTTTCTAGTTACATGAATGGAAAAAAGGCAGTACTAATTTAACACATTACCTCATTGTCTGAAGACACACTAGCAGTTTAATTTGTGTCTGACACCTGAAAGAACTACTGTCACAATACACTCCCGCAAACACTGTTCAGTATGAGGTGTCAGCGGCATTAATGAGTTCATTTGCAGCTAATTGCACGGTAATAGCAGGGTAATTAAAGGGATGAGCTGGCTGACATATGCCTTGATACCTACCTGACACCTGAGAGATCTGTAGACACCTCCCCCTATCTGTCTCAACTATTCCCACAATCCCTCGCTCTTGCATTGCACTAGGAGGCGACACATTAGCAGCTGACTTAAACATCAAAGACAAGGCCTTAATCCTTTAACAATAACCCTGGATGTCCCTACAAAGACATTGTTTATGCAGACATCTCAGTTCGGACACCTTGTCTAACCTTCCACTAGATGCCTCGAGGTGACTCGCTGTTGCCAGCAGCATTCCTGAGACCAGAGCTTTACAGAGAGTTTTCTGTCAGACTAAAAATCAAAATCTTTTCCTTTCTCGCTAAGGGCATTAATCTGTAAGCAGCCGAGACCATCAAAAACACATCTTGCGCAGCCGATTATGGCTCTGCCAATACTTCAAATTCCAACACGGAAAGAGTGATTGAATAAGATTACTGCAGGGTTTAATAATTCCTGAAGTCCACACAGTGTCATAACTCTGCTGATGTAATAGAGTCTGGTTTGTTAGGTGTTTGTCTGAACTTTAGGGCAATGATAGTTTTGCTATTGTACAAGTTTTGCTCAAACTTGCAGCCCCCGTGGCTCTAGCATTTCTATCTTTCTTCAGTGGCATCATGATATAAGCTAAACTGTTCTAGAAGAAAAGAACTGGTTCTAGGATGTAACAAATGTGTGAAAAAGTTTTGCCCATAAAAAGCTGACGACACCATTTAGAAAAAAAATGTGTTTTCCTCCTACCTTGCTTTTATCCAGGGGCCTAATAACTTGTGTGAACTAAGAGTCCACCTCTTGGCCACAGGGTCACTAGTAAACATAAATAACAGATTGTAGAGCTACTCCCAAGGGGTGGCAGGGGCTTAGATGGGCTAGATAGTGCAAAAATATGGTATATAATAAACACCTGGAAAAACAAAAGGGGGCACAAACTCCTACTAATAGGATAATCAGCCATGTATTCTTTTACAGGTGGTGTGACAGAGTCCATCATTTCCCACTAATGTGTTTCCCAAGAGTTCTGGATGCCCCAATAGAGCTTCTACCATACAGATCTCTGAAAGTGCACTTGATATTGCGGTAACTAAGCTTTTTTCACCCATTTTTTACCCTCCCGTTCTTCCCCCCAGTGTGCAGAACTTTCACAGAGTTGTGGTTGCATCAGCAAGTTGCCAGTAACATTGTCTCACACACCACTTAAAGTAAATAGAGTCTGTGATGTCTTTGAAGAAATTTCTCAAAACTCGATTATGCCCAGTTGGCCTTGGACGCTGCTGTCTGAAAATCAGACCACCAGCATGACAGTCCTTCACTGCAAATGGTATCGTCACGTCAATCTATAGGACGACAATTCAACTGTCACTTTTGCTTTACTATATATTTCTGTTTCTTCATCCATAGACTCTAAAAAATTATTCAGTTCATGGCTTCAAGTTAATCAAAAGTCGTAACAATGTCACTTCAGAGCAGCACAAGTAATTATCAAAGTAAATCTTTGTTCTTCACAGTCAGTTTGTGTGGTATGCACTATCGGCGTCTTACCGCTAGGCCCTCATAACGTTAATGTTTCAAAGTAAGAATTCACCCCGTGCTCCAAATCAGAGGCTCAGTTAGCACTGACTTAAATCTTATGTAACTCTGGGCTTTTGACAGGCAGACACCTCTGCTGACTACAGATAGGTAATTTGTTTTGATCTGTGATTATACCCCTCGTGTTCAGAGGAAGATGTAAACCCTCTTGTGAAGCTGTTAGGCAAATCCTCACAATGTGGAGAGAAGTGCCCCCAGGGGTCTCAAGTTTTCACCCTCCTTCTCCATCTTTTCTCTCTGCCTTTCTTTCTTTTTTCTTTTTTTTTTTTTTTTCCATCTCGTATGAGAGACAAAGCCTCCTGCCAAACAGTGAAGCCCCCCAGGAGCTCATCATACAGAAAACTAGGGCTCCTCGGAGAACGAGAAGAACAAGCGAGAAGGGGGAAGGAGGAGGGCAGAGAGAGATGGAGCGAAGACGAGGGCTTGTGCAAAGGTGGGAATCGGGTGTTTATATGCGTGTGTATGTGTGTGTGAGAGAGAGTGTGTGTTCTTTCTTCATTGTTAATGACTGTTAAGAGTCTATCAGAGCCATGGGGCATTTTGCACATCCCACAAGCCTCCCTCCTTTGACTCCCTCCCTGCTATTTTCTTTAACACTGCCTTTTGTGGCCTGTGCCAGACATACCTGCAAAATTATCTACTAATTATCTACTAAATATGTTTGCTCATGTTGGTTGAACAGCTCACTTAATTGAAGGGGCGCTCTACCTTCCCTCTGCTGTTCCCCTCCTTCATGCCCTCCAAGTATGGGAGGTGGGGGGTGTGGGCTTAGGAGAGTGGCTTATCTCCAAGAGCTCGTTATATTAATGCCAGTAATTATGTGTTTTGCTTACTTTTGATGTGCCTCTGTTCAAACGGGGAGAGTTAATAAGAGGATGACGGCAAATATGTCAGAGGGCCCTCTGTGTTGTCTTTGGGCTCTGGAAATTCCTGTGTGTACCGGTGGGGTTTTTATAGGAGTGTGTATGTGCTGGGCTGGGGTGGGGGAGGTACAAAGGGGTGGCACCCGACTCACAAGAATGTCAGTACACAGGTAATGGCAGGAGTTTATGATCAAATCTTCACTTTATTTTTATACTACTGTTCCTGTCAGGCACACACACACACACACACACACACACACAGTCATACACCCCAACACCTTCCTTTGGATCCTAAAAAAGGTGGAGATGGCAGTGGGAAGGGGTTTCATAGAGGGGATTGTTTCAACTCTATTTAAGAGGGTTAGAAAGGGAGCTCCTCTTGCCAAGAAGAGCACAGGTCTCTTCACTCTCCCTGAGGAAAGTGCTGGCATGAAGAGGCGCTCTCTAATGGAAAGAAACAATCACTAATGAGGGCAATAAATAACAGGCTCATAAAACCGAGAGAGGAGGGGTTTATGGAGGGAGAGAGGGATGAGGGAAAGAACAAA
The DNA here is from genome assembly GCF_000972845.2 of Larimichthys crocea. Lineage (NCBI taxonomy): Eukaryota > Metazoa > Chordata > Actinopteri > Sciaenidae > Larimichthys > Larimichthys crocea. The sequence continues at coordinate 21,770,815 of NC_040023.1, forward strand.
CGGAGTAAAGTTAAATTTGAATGATGGTCATACTTACAGACAAAGATACACAGACGCATACACTCAGTGATGTTTAGCTGTCATTGCTAATGAGAGCGTGTGTCTATGATGTAAGGACAGGAGCTTGCTGATGGGGATTCCAACAGACAAGTGAATAACATTATCTTCTCACTCATTGTTCGTTGTTTGTTTCTTCCTTTTGTTTCAGCACAATCATTAGCATGCTAAAACAACAGATCCATACATTCTATCTTCTATATTTGTTTTCCTGGTCCGATACAGTCATCCTAATGCATAATATAAGAAAAAAAATCTGTCACATTAGATTAAATTTAGCCATCACTGGGGCGAGAATAGAATACTAGAATAAGATACAATAGAATTCTGACAGTGTGTGAGTACTATACTTTCATTTCTTCTACTCTACTTTGCTTTGAGGTGAGTAAGGTAAAGGTAGCTGCATCTTTGTCTCTGAGCAAATGTCACTTTCACAAGTGTGAGATGAGCCAAAGTGACATTTCAGTGCCTCTACACAACAACTACTTTCCGAGCATGAAAATATTGAATTTTATTGAAAGCACCATGTAGAGACTATGACTTTTGTGACTCTGCTTTTAACACTATGGCCATCACAGTGCACTTGAAGGAACATTTTCTTCTTCTTCTTCTTCTTCTTCTTCTACTAATTCTTCTTCTAATTCTTCTTCTAATTCTTCTTCTTCTTCTTTTTCTTCTAATTCTTCTAATTCTTCTAATTCTTCTAATTCTTCTTCTTCTAATTCTTCTTCTAATTCTTCTTTTTCTTCTAATTCTTCTAATTCTTCTTCTTCTTCTTCTTCTTCTTCTTCTTCTTCTTCTTTTCTTCTTCTTCTATTAATCTGGTTTGCATGCCACTTCCAATAAACAGTGATTGTCATTTTGTTCAATTAAATTGAATTAGAATCACACATTTTGGTTTGCTTTCAGCAAAATCTTGATTCCTGTGAATAAAACCTCCTTCTCTCAATACGTATATGTTTCTGTGTGTGTGTGTGTCTTTTCTCTTTTCATCTCTTTGTACCTGACTATGTCCCCCTGCGTCTCTCTGAGGCTCACTGCTTTGTGAATCCACTCCCTGGGACTGTAGAGGCGGAGACACTGTGGTTTCAACATTCACATTCCACCTGTGTTTTGACAACACATTTCACAAGAGGGATCTGAAGTGGTTTTAGAGTTTCTCTCTTCACCATTTGATATCAAAGAATGATCCTTGCAATGGCAGAACACGCAGGACTCCATGGGATGGATTAACGTAACATTAAAAGTAATCCCGGGAGTCAGACACTGCTTCTCAACCAAAAGAAAGAAACAAAGAGACACAGCACTGGATGTCTTTATTGGAGGGTTGATAGTTCCCATGCGCAACAGGAACAGGAGCGTCTTCCTGGATGTTTACACTGCTAATATTAAATAGGTTGACACTAGTGATGACAAGAGTAATAATTAGCATTACACGCATGACTGCCAGACACCTCAAAGCTGAACAAGAGATTAAGCAAAGATTACTGTCTGTTTCACAGGTTGTGTGGCCTCGCAGCTATAGTCGTTTCCTTTTTGTTTAACACTTGAAATAAGCAGCCACTTCAAATAAGACATTGTTAATGGTGTATACATGTTTTTAGTCACGAGGTCAGTCTTAATTCAGCAGCATGCTGAAGGTATGTTACTAGCTATGGGGGAAGTCTTCTTATGAATATGCATTTAATTTTAGCAAGAGAAGACCTTGGAAAAGGGGGGAACCGGCATACATATAACTAATATTTCCAGAGATGTAAATAATTTAAATGAATCCATCATTGGTTTAAAAAAAATGAGCAGTTTGCTAATATACTCTGAAAAGTCTCTCTCTCTAACAATGATGATATCCCGGACACACAAGGATAGTGATAACCATTACACATGAAGATTGAACTACATTACAAATATCCCAACCGTATGGGGCAGCAAAGCCATGTACAGCAAGAAAAGAACTGCAAGTAACTTAACAAAGGCCTACTCCAAGTACCAGCATGCTCCAATCAAGCAAAGCACTTTAACACAAGTTCCTCGACTGAGATATGGCATTTCTGTTCTGCTGATTAGCATATAATTCAGGATTATTTTACTGTATGCAGATGACAGAACGCTCTCTTCAATACCCGTTGCCCCCTTCTCTGTTAACCTCTCCATGATACCACTCTGACTTTTAACACTGCCCCATTCAACACCAGCTAACGATGTAACGGTCTCCTTAAATATGTAAAGTATAAGACTTAATAAAACCCAGCGGTGTGATTATGTCTTAAGTCTAAAACCCCACTCCTGGATATGCAGTTCTACATGGTGATCCATTTTAAATCAGCCTCTTATCCAGCGGAACAAGGGGAGGAAAGTTCATGTGTAAATTACAGAAGTCACTGCAGTGGAAGTTTTCCAATAAAAGAGTGCTTTCACTTGCAGTTTCTCGAATTTTATGTTGAGATATCAAACACTCATTAAAATAAGAGTGAAAGAGGGAAATGTCACAGGTGTTAAAAGGCAATTAGTCTTCCTGTGCTATCACAGTGTTAATCGGAGTGATTAAAATGTCGATATGAAGCTCATTATCATGTATTCAATAGTAGATATTGCTTTCATAAAAGATGAGACACAAGATAAATAATGAGAAAACCTGGAACTGCCTTGCTGCAAAGCAATTTTGTTGAACATTTGATGATTTTTGATAAGATGAAACCAATGATATGTTCTTACAGGTCTGCTTTAAAGTTTGGAGTTTTAATTACTGGGTAAACATTTTTTTTTTCTCCACACTGCTTTTTCAAGTTAGTCAGTTCAAAATATGAAAATAAACAAGAAAGCATCCAAAAAATAATCATCTCACTTTTTGGCACTGATTTGGTCACAACAAGAGAAGACAGATCTCATTATCTCTGTTTGGGGGGGAAGAAAAAAAAACCTGAAATGTTATCTTGAAACGACAGACAAACTGAGATGAGCTACTCTTTAAATTTGAGTGCTTTTATGCCAAAACACAAACAGGGGGGAGAGACAATCGGGGAGAGAGAGACAGACAGTCAGCAAGACGGAACAAAACAGACTAAGAATAAGAGAAAGTGAGAGGGGAAAAGCATAGCTAATGGCATTGGTATCAGATTTATTCCAAAGAGGCAGCAGCAGAAGGAGGCAGGAAGGAAGGCTGGGTGATTTCTTCGCCCCGTCTTCCCCTTTCCCTGATTATGAAAGGAGACATGGCACGAGGTCGAGGGTCAAGCCAAAAGGAGACAGCATTGTGTAGAAACTGTCACGCACCGCCACCTATTTTGACATGCACAGGCCCGTTTGTTGTCTGTCGTACATGCAAATTGGCGAGCCCAGGCTGTCATATAAAGGCAGGCAGATATGCGCCGGTCGGGAAAATGAGAGACCACCTGTAACCAAGAGAATGGGGAGTGATGGACAAGCATTCAGTCAGCCCGCTCGTCATTTCCAGGCCCGCCATTCACCCATCAGCAGAGTATCCCCCCGCGCCCTCCTCCTTCCGCCATCACCACCATCAATCCCATCCCCAGCGCACACATATACATGTAAAAATCTATTCTTAATATTCAGAAGCAGGAAGTGAAGGGAAATAAATATATACGACGGAAGGGGATTGGAGGGGGTCGGTGGTGGTGATTTCAACCTGCTAGCTGCCTAATAGGATCCTGCATTCAGACAGCTGAGGGTCAGACCCAGATAATTAGTTGTCCACAGAGGAAACATCACTCTTCCACAGGGAGTGGACAGGAGGGGGGACCCTGTAAGGTGGCCTTAATGCTCTGAATCCCAAAGAAAGTCCAGAATGTGTCAGGTAATCGACATTAGATTCTTTTGTCCCAAACAGGCCAAATGCCATTGCGCTGATGCTGTATGTTTCAGGTTGACAGGGACTGGACATTAAGGATGGACATTGCATTTTTTTTTTCTTAATTATACCGAAATATGACAGTATGATCAACATGTAAACTTGATGCTTTTATGTCGACCATCTGGGGTGACCAGATAATTAGCTGTCCAGTGGAAACATCATCCTCCCAGAGAGTCTAGACAGGCTGCATTGGAGGAAGTGGACAAAAAAAATTTGTTTAAATGTAGACATACCTTGGCTGAATTTTTCTACTTTGGGTGAGTCCTAAAATGGTAAGGCTTCAGTTTGAAATGACATTTTGTGAATTTATCAGTGCTGAGTAATCATGTAACCATTTATATAAACTTTGTTTTTCATGAGCTAGTTTCAATTATGAATATCACGTTTGGGTACAGTACAACATGATATGAGATCCTCACACAAGCTGTAAGTACAAAAATTAAACATAACAACAAACCTGACTGTTATATTTCACTCCTTGGAGATCCCAAAGTTTTGTTGAATACTGACAATAATGGGAAGAAAAAAAATGCATCAATAAGATTAACTTGATTCAAGTGAGTGCAGTGTGTGTGTGTGTGTGTGTGTGTGCGCGCGCACACATCTATTCATTTAAAAAAGTGGCACATGACAGAAAACTAAGATGGTAAATAAGACTATTCTAATGACTTCAGTCCTATTTTTAACTTTCCCAGGTTTCTAATGATCATCCACAACCACCTCTGTATACACGTGCACATAAATACAAATATATTCTCCCAGACACACACAGACACGGGTCCACATGCAGAAACACACAGACACCACCTCTAATGCTCGTTCAGGCACCATATGTGGTATGTGGTCATGTCTAATTAATTATGAGATGTTTTGAAGAGAGAAGTTGAAAAGAATTATTTTATTCCCCTAAGACAGCCATTTCTGAACTTAGCTACCAGAACAAAAGGGTCACACAGACTGTACTCTTTTAAGCAATAAACCATTATCCGTGTAGACTTCAGCTAATCACTGCTGTCCGCTGTTGTCAGTTCACCAGGCGAAACATTTTTCTTTAGCCAAATGATCCATTAATATTAAGGTCTCTTTTCTGTTATGATATAGGGCAGAAAACTGTCCTCATTATATGATTTAGTCCAGTCAAATGTATTCAAATGCCACCTTTATTACCCTGGAGGTGCTTTGCATAAATTGAATAAATCCAACGGATACTCTTTGAGAATCAAACATATCAAAGGTTTCCTGTCTTTGAAGTGGGGGTAGTGTCTAATTCCAAAACAGATTTTCATGATAAATAAATACATTATTTATGAATTGTGGGGTAGTGGTGTTAGAAGAAGACCAAGAAGAAGAACAGAAAAAAAAAAATAATGAAAACAACGATAAAAATGCATAAAACATTTTACGCCGGAGAAATGTCAAGAGAGCCAAAATGACACACAGAGTGGCGCGTGCCGACCAACTGCCTGACAGATAAACAAACTGATTAGCATATGCACATTGGAGCATATGTTGTGCTCATTTGCTTACACAAAGTCTCAATCAAAATAATACACCACACTCGACGCATGTCATAAAAGTCGAGAAATATGTTCATGGGAATGATGAAGATGGAAACATTTCAATTATTTCATTTCTGACAATTACACACTGACAATGTGACAACCTCAACAACCAGCATGCAGCACGGTGACTAATTGCCCTCAGGAAATTTATGGAAATGGATAATGAATAAAAACAAACCAACATGTTGACCAACTGCAGCACCAGTTCTCACAGTTCTGTATGTTGACATAATAATATCCACACACAATTTAATGTCTATTAACATGAAATGGAATTTGTGAATGTGAAAAATAAAATGCTCGTTGCATAGGTCCTGAAAGAAAGTAGTTATGTTGGTAACTGTGTACATATGTTTAATATATTTTTGTTACGATATGGACATTTAAGATGGGTCATTGCTAAGTGTTAATGTAGCAGCAGATTGAGGGTTGAGGTGGGACTGGGGGCGGGGCAGCCAGTCAGGCTGCATTGCTAACCTGGCTGAGAAAAGACTGATCTTTTAACGGGACATACAGATGGCCACAAGGCCTGTTTGTCTTTGAAGAGCTGAAGGATTTACAGCTAGATTTTTCTGAATATTTACACAGTGGTTTAAATCTCCCACTTCAACAAAAGATGTGCTATTCAATTTTCAAATATACCTGAGCAGATGTTCTGTCTTGATTGATGTCTTACTTAAACATTTCATTAACACTACATTGTAAGACTTATTAGGTATATTTTGAGACAATCAAATGTTATATCAGAGTCTCTCATCTGTATATGGAAGTGCAATGTGAGTGATTTTAAAGATGTTGCACTCCTCCTGCCTGCCTCTTGTATGATTTTCTTTTTTTTTAATGTATGTACCTTCAAAGCAAATTAAAATCAGAATAAATGTGAATGTTCCTACAGTATGTAAACCTCGGGTTGTGCAGAAGCAGTTCTCATTCCTGCTGTACAAGACATATTACTGTCTTATTGCTATACAAACCCATGCTGCTTGGAGCAATGTGATCATTTAAAACGCCTGACTATTTTTTCTATCCCAAAGGAATACAGAAAATGTAGATTAGAAATATTACAAAAAATATATTGAATGGAGTGAGGGGATTAATCAATTAAACCTTTGTGTAAATAACCATAAAGGGGAGCCCATCGGGGGTAAATAATGGAGGTTCTGCACCTACCCAAACGTTCATTTAACCTGTGAACCACAAGGTTATTTCTGTTAGAAATGACGTTAACGCACACTTACACACACACACACACACACACACATACACTTAGACAAACACGCCAGCCTGGAGGAAGGATGATTTATGTGGGAAGATCAATCTTCATCATCTTGCCTCTCACCTTGGTCTCCATCAGTGTTAATTAAAGGAAGGTCAGTGTCACCCTCCCTGCTCCCCCCGACCAACCCTCTTTTACATAATAAATCACTCCAGACACACAAAGGGGGCTGTTGACACAAACAGAATGCTCCTAGCTAACTAGCTAACTGCAGTTCGTTGGGCTGAGGAGTCAATTCAAAGCCTGCCATAAATAATACTGAATGTCACAGTGTTGTGTCTTTGTCTTGGAACAAAGGCTAGAAGACAAAGACAGGTTGTTCTGGGACAAAAATAATCCATAATATATACAAGCATATGAAACATAAAGAGCCCCAAAATTATGTACAAAAACAGTAGTGTGGCTCCCTGATTTGACTCATTGTGCTGCATAATGCAATGTCATAATTTCTTATCCACTCCAATATCTGAGGAAGCTACAGTTTTAGATGCATTTGTCTTTGAATTCTTTAAGATTAGCTGGTCAGCAGCCACATCGGAAAACAGCAGAGAGAATGTTTGTTGACAAAAAAGTATGCTGAAAACTTATGGTAGGTTGGGACATTATGTCAACAAGTTTATCTAAAATCATCCATGACTGAAAACAATAAAACCCCAAAGTAGTCATTATGCGGGTGACTTGCTGCTTACGCTTCCATTTTTTATCCGCCCAGGAAAGCATGTGAATGTGCAGCTGACTTAAAAAGAAATATCCATTGGCATGAATGCACCACCCACCCCATGTCCGAGTGCTTTGGTCAGCTCCACATTGTTCACATCATTACTTTCTTGGAATCAATTTCCCTCCCTAAAAGAAACAAGAAACATATGCTTTGTATTGTGTACAATTTCCTAGGTTTTCTAGGTTACTGTCAGACTTGCATAATGAGGGCCATGGCGCAGCAGAGTTTCCCTCTTATCACAAACTAGCATGCATGGCCCCGCTGCTCTCTCCTCAGTCATCAAGCAATTGATGTAATTGAACCAGCCCTTTGCTGTCAAGCAAGCAGCGCAGCTCAATAGCATATGCTCCGAACACTCTGGACAATGAGAGCCACGCAGCCGGGCAGGAAGGCAGGCTGGCTCGTTGCTGTTCTGTCAATAAATTTCAATCCCACTAATTGTCTGGAATTCATTAACTGAGCCTTTGAGACAACATAGTCCCATGAAAAAACAACACAACAATATGAGAGAAAAAGGCAAAGGAGGGTTTTTGATGATGTTGTGTGCTGTGCTGTGTGTGTTGTGAACTGTTGTTTTGCATCCCGTCGGTGGTGTTTGAGTAGATCCAGCAAATGGCAAAGGTACGCTGGGAGTTATTCTGTGGCTGAGAGCGGAATATCTCTGCAGAGGACATTTCACTGTGGTGAAGTAATTAATGACAAACACAGAAGCAGATCAGATCTGTTAATTGTGGTACATTTTAAATATGAAGTATTAATTGTTTCAGCAAATATATGAACATTATTTTCTTTTTTTTTATTGTATTTTTCTTCAAGAATTTCAGCGTACACAAAACACTGCTCCAGGAAAATATTTGTACCATGTTATTGTGTCTCTACACACACTAACCGTAACACTCATTTTTAATCCTATAT
>NC_040023.1:21779257-21781458 GCF_000972845.2 Larimichthys crocea
AAAAAATATATATATTTAAAACACTTATTTTTAAAAGGGGTCTGAACAGTGTTCGACTGCATACAGACTTGTGGTTGGCTTTTATTATACCTGTATAAAACAGGTTAGAATTAGCAGAGCCATTTTCCTCCATGATCTAAAGTCACAACAACAAACAATAACTTCTCCCTCCTCTGTTTACCTCCTTCATCTGATTAGGACTGGCTTTCTCAGAGTCCTTGCCGCCCTCCAACAAAGTCCTCAACGTCCCACGTATCTGCCTAAGTGACCAGCCTGGGGTCAAGGGTCACTAGGAGCTGCCACTTCCCCTGTCACAGGAAACAAGCAGCAGGAAGGCGAAAGGAGAAAGAGTGGAGAGGTGGGAGGGAGCGGCGGAGAGGAAGGAGGGAGGTGATGTTCAAAACACAACAATGACAAGGAGGTGCCTGGAATTAGCGCTCTCTTTCTGTCTCTTACACACACATACAAGCACACACACTCTCTTGTAGGGCAGAGGTTTAGGGTGGATAATAACAGTGACAGGAAAATGGCTAAAAAGGCGTTCACCGTGCAGGTTTAAAAATTAAGGGTCTTGGAAAAATTACAGTTTTTACCGGTTTTCTATCTGTAGGTGTAGTCAGATTTCCACAAAATGAAATAATATAAACAACCATCTCCATTGGAAACATGCACACACACACACACACATACGCACTCCTTTGCACACATATAGGAGGGCCCCAGTGAGAGCAGGGTGTGTTATGGTTGAGTAAGCATGGAGCCACTGCTGCTGTTGAGCCCTGTGCCGCTACTCAGGAGGGATCACTAGATCACATTATCAATCATACAGCGCTGTACAATCACACATGCAGTATATACTGTGTGTGTGTGGGTGTGTGTGTGTGTGTGTGTGTGTTGCAGTTGGTCTTCTCCTCTCCGTCTTTCAGTGTATGTTTGTACTGTATGAGTGCGGTGCAGTATATCTTCTAGTAAACCCCTCAACAGACACAGCATGAAGCTTCCTGCTAAAGCAATGACAAGGCATAGTGTACCTTATATGTTGATATTATTATGTACACTTCAGTGACAATTATGAAAATATAACTGCTGTGAAAACAGTGTACATCTTCTTGGCTTTTCCGTCAGATTTAATAAAAGACGGCACAAGAAACCTCCTCCTGAGAGTTTTCCAAACACTTGCTGTGCAACAGTGAAACAGCAAGGCAGTTACCATGTTAAAAAACCTTAAACTTGGTGCAGTGGCTATATCCTCAGAACCACTGATTCTCTTAGTGGGTACCAAAACACTACTTAGAGTGGCGACACTGTCATCTCTTTATTCGTAAACGAGCCTAAGCGCGGTTCCGTGAAATGAAAATAACTGTTATCAAGAAGCTTCCGCATGTGCAAGCTGCCACAGCAAAAAATGGTCCTTTGTGAGACTATAAGCTGACACATACATATGAGAGTGCAGTTATAAAAGTTCTTTAAAATGCCGTGCACCTAGTTATTTTGAAGGCCGGCCTGTCATTATGTTTGATGTCTGTGCATAGCCATGCTCCTCTCCTCTTTCCCCCCGACAAGCTTATTTGCCTTTGTTTTACATAGCACAAACTGGGAGTGATGAAGGCCAAACCAGGATAGATATGAAAAAAAGAGAGACTTGTGGAGGTATGGTTTATAAAATCAAGAGGTTTGCCCATATTTCTGTATGACTGAGCGTTACAAATGTAAAAGAAAGAACATCTTGTCAAGAGGAAATGTATCCAACCCTGCACATGTGCGCACAACATCTCAATAAATTACATCCTTTGAAATCTCTATGAGAAAACCAGAAACACTGTGTTAAATATAGCAGGCAGTCAAGCCAAGAATAATATTTGTTGTGCAGGATAGCCTCTAGTTGGAGTTTCAGGCATGCTGATAAAACATAGCTTTGATGGATTAACACCATTTCAAAAACTATGAATTTCCAAACAATATTACCTTTCCAATGAATATGCTTAGAATAAATTATTAGGTTTGAAAGTACAAAGATATTTTCATGTTATGACTGCATCAGAAATTTTGTAGCACATGTTGACTGTACAGTTTTGGATTGTAAATCATTCCACATTTTATTTCTGCGAACAAGCCTCAGTCTGAGCTGTACACACCATGTCCCAAACCTGACACAGTAATGACTGTTTTTTAATATTTACAAATTCAAAACTTTTTTTTAG
>NC_040023.1:21781531-21785975 GCF_000972845.2 Larimichthys crocea
ATGTTACATTTTACATTACAGTAAATACCAACTGTCACTTCTTCTCCCACTAGCTCTCCCTCTGCATATATTCTTGTGGATTTATGTTGAGTGATTTTCACAATTCACACACAGTCATTCAAATGAAGGCTATTTTTACTTCTTGGATTAATTATTCCTTAATTCTTATATTTAAATGCAAATAATGATTATCCTCCATACACACTTTGGTACAGCAGGCTAGTTAATAGGAATGTCCATGTGCTATTTTACTTAATCATGTAACACAGCCGCCTTTAAACTGTAGGTTCTAAAAAGGGAAAGATGAGGCAAAACTTTTACATCGACCCCTTTGTTGAGGCTGAGGAAAGCGTGCACGGGGCCTCTGTGTTTACCCAAAACTCTGAGACTGCACTGCCCTCAAATGGCACAACGAGGTCAATGCATACAACTCTTTTATTCCGTTCCTGCCTCTCTCCTTATAGCTCCTCCAGGACAAAGAAGCATTAATTAAGAGGCAACCATGAGCAGCCAAGGAGCATAATGCACACAGATGAAACACACACACACACACACACACACACACGCACGCACACTGCAGTGACTCACAGCCATTCCTCCCTATTCTCCACAGCTTCTGATAACTGTGAAATTCACTCCCTCTGCACAAAGACATGGCCGGGGAGGAAAATAATTTCAGTAATAGAGCTAATGGGTTTAAGAGAGACTGGAGAGCAGCCAAGAGCAGCTAAAGAGGAGAAGAGGGAGGGAAAGAAGAAGAAGAAGAAGACATAGCTGGGCTGGGAGAAAGAGAAGAGAGTGAGTAGAAGAAATGCAGAGTATCTTTTGTATTGTTTCATGATTAGATTGTTGAAGAACAGAAGGGAATGCTCATTTTCTCCTGACTGCCATGATACAGTTGCTGATAAGAGTCGCTCTGCGTGCACAATGGGAGGATTTGGAATGGTGGTTAATTTAATTGATAAAGCCAAACAATGGCACAATGCTTGCAGACCGATTACATTTCTTTTTGTGTAATCACCATAGAGGGAGTTAAACAAAGCAAAGTGAGGCTTCCTCTGCAATCTGCAATGCTTCTAGATGCATTGTATCACTCTCTCATGAATAAATACACACACACAAAGAGCTGTGCTTAGAACAACATGGCCACTTAGTACATCAGTAGAAGGCAGGAGGTATCTGCCATCTCCTCCTCTCTCTCTCACTAGGATTCTGTCAAACCACACAGCCCCATTATTTATACCAACAGTATCATATGACGTGTTTTATGACTTTTGAGCAACTACTTTGGCAATCTTGCAGTTTCAAATGGAAAATTCAGCACTTAATAGAAATTATGACATTTTTTAAAAATTATTTAATTTCTTTTTTTGTTCATGTCTTTGTCGCAACAATATGCAAACAATACAATGGTTTCAGAATATATAATGCACATTGGAGATTTATTTGCTAAAAGAGTGTTTATCTTAACATTTTTAGTTGAAATGTATGTTGTCAGAAAGTGGCATGTTCATGAGAGAGATGAGCAATTAGGCCAATAAGAGCAAAGCAAGAAAAGTAAAACTAAATCTAGTTACAGAATAAGTTGTAATATAGCCTATAAGTATTATACTATATAATATGTAGTTGTAGTATAATACACAGTAATCCTACGTTATCATTTGACAGTGTCCTTGTAAGCACAGGAGACAAGCAGGAAGAATCTTTTCTAGGGCACGAGACAGATCAGAAAACAAGCTAAAAAACTGGGGTAAAGAGCCAGAAATCTAAGCACCAGATAAAATAACTGCTGAGTCACAGTTATTGACCAACATTCCTATCAGACTCTCACAAACATTATCATTTTTGCTGCTGTCTATTGTACGATGGAAACATAGTACTAATTGCTCATAAAACTGAAATTGAATTACTTTTTTGTTTCAACAACCTTAGCTTCGTGAGTACTGTTTTCTTCCTCTGCTGTATGCAATACTGTAGCTGTATTCCCATGAGGATATAGCTTCTGGCCTTTCACCAGTCTCAGATGAACAGCAAAAAGGAACTAAAGTAACAAAACACTAAATTTCCCCACTTGTGTGAATGATGATGGATGTGATAATTAAGCAAACTGCTGTGAAAAACAGCTATATCGTCTCAGTTACTGACTTAAACTGGCCCTAATGTAATTGCATTTGGTGGGATGCTTTCATTATATAAAGAGCCTGTGTAGAAAGGAGTTACCCAGCAGCTGCTGACTGCTACATCAAGAATTAACTGTCACCTCCTCAGCAGAGACTGAGGGCCAAATGAAACCCCTTTCCTCCCTGTTCCTCTCCTCCTCTTTTCCATCCACCCAGCCAACCATCCCAGTATTAAGTGAGGCGAGCGACAGAGATATGAATGTGATATTCCCTCTGGTATTTTTAACCGCCGTATTGAATTCGTATAAAACACTTAAGGCTCCTCGGTTTCTGCCTGATGGGAGCCTCTTGCAGGGCTATCTGTGAGAGTCTCTAGAGAGAGCTTCCCTCCTGCCACGAAAAATTCCTGTTTTCTCTCACCATCTATCCATCCCTATCTCCATCCCAACCCTTTGCTCTTTGATGCATATGGGGATTTGATGAGGAGCACCACCCCCTACCTGGTCCTCATTCATAAAAACCTAATGAAGTTAGACGGAAAAGTCCATAAAAATCTCATTAGGAGTTCACCTCCTGATATTGGATACAAATCAAACTTAGAAGCCCTCCTGAGGATTGGTGTAATGAGTAGCGATAAGTAGCATGTCTTTGGAAAAACCCTGCCATTTCAAGACATGTGGTAGCAGGATGTTTGGTCCATGTCATGTTAACAGAACAGCAAGACAAGAAGTCCCCATGCTACATAAAAGTAACACAACAAGTGAGAAAGACAGACACACAGACAATGTGATGAGAGAGGACAAATAACATGGAGGGGCAGACTTGCATCGCTACAAACAAATTAGGCTCATTTCCCCAAATAAAGCAAATTAATCCATTTGTATTTTGAATTAGACTATCACAATCTGACTTTATATTTTTAAAGCATATGGTCAAACATTGTGTTTTGAGAGTGGACCATTAATGACTGAAGTCAGAAAGAAGAAGTACCAAGCATATTAGGCTTTATTATGAATAATGGAGAACCCTGTGAGACGCCTACACTGATCCAACACAACCTTATGAATTATACTGTGATGGGTTTTCATATTTATTTCTGGGCCCTGGCTATTTCTCATGCTTGAGTGGGGCTTATCACTTAACAATCAATTATTAACATGTGTCAGAATAAGGAGTGCTATTACAGGGATTGAGATGCATGTTGTACACTGGCCAGAACTGACAACACTTCTTGTACTCTCGCTCTCCGGTCCTGTTTGAAAAGCTTGATTTTAAGGTGGAAACTGAAATTTCTGGCTCTTAATTTGTGAATAATGCATTAGTTGGAATATGCATTATACTAAAAAGTATGAGTAAGTGGGGTGGTACATTAGAAAGGTTTCTCACTTGACACGCTTGCTTTTTGCTATAATTTGCTGCAATATAATTAGATGTGATATATATGGACAGCAATTATTCTGTGATTTAAGTGATAAAAGTTCAAGGTTCTCTGTCTGTCATGATGATTAAACACCACATACAAGGTAAACACTATTCTAAAGAGTAAACAACATAAACAGCTTAAGGTTAGGGGGTTAGTAATCCACATATCATAGCTTTAAATTCTTCAATTACGGTACATCAGTTTAGCAGTCCAATGTAATGCTTCCAACTACACCCCCTGATTAAGGTTAAAACTGGATGGCCTCCCAAGAATATTAATTAGGCATGCAAGTCAGTCAAGAATATCATCACCACATCCTCATGTCCATCAACAATGGTACAGATGTAAGCAGGTGTAAACCTGATGACCGTTAAACAAAGGCTGCATTCATTATGCAGACAGATCATCGTCCCATATTCTGCTCATTTGCATATATCACAAGCTCATCTATTTGTATGATAATCTGATGGTTGATGAAAAGTGCAAATGTTTTGATTGGGGCTGCAAAAAGAACAGGAAATGGGAGAAAAAGGGTGGGTGTCTTAATGGAGATTTTGAATATGCAATGTGTGTCTGACCTCACTGGGTACGGAAGAGGAGGCATGTAAGATTTATAAGTCGTCTGCAGTCCTCGATTGACTAAAACACAGGGGATCATTTAGATAATGCATCCCCACTCCTAACAGCTGCTTAGGGTCAAAAAGTAAAAGACGTCAACACTGACAATTGAAGGTAATAAGAAGTAGATATAGTATCATGAAAAGTATAGTGCATACGTTATTTTCTCTGCCTCTGTGTTTGATATAATTGTTTACTTTTGGCAGGTGTGTGCATGATCTGATGTCATATTTTTGTGTGGAACCTGAAACCCATGATGAGGAGAGAGGAAGACCTTACCTTT
>NC_040023.1:21785998-21808745 GCF_000972845.2 Larimichthys crocea
TTTTTTTTTTTTTTTTTTTTCTTTCCAATGGCAATCTGGGTATGGGAGATAACGGAGTGAAAAATGTTAGAAGCAATCCACTCTGCCTTGGAGTAAGACCTTTACGATTTCACCACTTCATTAGGAAGTGGCTAATCTCTCCACTAGAGAGGCCTGATAAGGACTCTGCGCTAATGCAGGGGGAGTCAAAGTTCAAACAGCCTTCGATGTTTTGATGCTTAACTTACTAAAGTTCCTGTATGTTCATTAGACAGCTTTATCAGGAAACTCTTCTCTTACATTCCCCAATACCCATCAAGATTGGAAGAGGTGGTGGTGGTGGTGGTGGGTGGGGAGGGGACAAGGTGGCGAGCGGTGCAGCAGTGTGGAGATAACAGATAGCGGGCTGTTGTAGAAGGAGAGATGGTGGGATGGAGGGATGAAGTGGGGAGAGAATGGGAGACGACTGGTCAGACCATCTTCTCTTCTCCTCTAGAGCGCTCTCTCTATATCTCGATTAAGCCTTCAGCCCTGACTGGAGTGTAAGCGTAAATCCAATATCTGTGAGTGTTTCATGCATGTGTGTTTGTGTGGCTGCATACACTCTGTGTGTGTGTGTGTTTGTGCGCTGTGCCCACATTTGCATGCCTCTGCACAGTCGTGTGTGTGCATGCGTGTCAGGCCTTGATGTCCTTATGCAGTCACATCTCCATCCACGTGACAACAGCCCAAGCCCCTCCACTCATCAATTTTGCATTGCCATTTTAAAAAGCCTATCACAAGTTCCCCATCAGATTCACATCGGCCCTTGGTGCACATAAAAAGGCCTATTTATACTGATCCCCTCTCCCTGAAATTGTTTTTCAAAGGGAAGATATTAGTTTGTGCCCTTCTCGTATCAAAGGCTCGTCAGCACTCCAGAGAGTCAACCACATATATCAAAGTAACACAGGAGCAAGAAGACACATCGAACAGAGTGTGAGCGGCGAAAAAAAGAAAGATAACACATTTAGCATGAACTACTTTGGGATGTTTGGATGCTCTTATTTTTGTTTACTGAATCTAAATTCTGTCACTTTGTGTCAGGCGACACCCAGGCTGCCTTTTAATTGGGTCTGACATGTTTCTCATCTTAGACTAACTTTACCGATGTACAAACATGCTGTTCACCCTTCACAGAGGAAGTTGTGAAAAATATAGAGTACAAACTCCAGAGAGTGACTGAATCAAAGGTTACAAAATGTTCAGACATAGAGAAGTGGTACGGTACATTTGGGCATGCTTGATAAAGTCTAGTTGTACTGGGAGCTACCTCGTGAGCACAGGTACATTTGGCAAAGTCATTTCACTCCACAATGACACATATTCTTTAGAAATTTAACAGTGTAGATTCAGTCCTGGGCAGGGAACTCTGGATTAGAGTTTCTGATTCTAAATGATGATTAAAGAGTCTTGGGAATGCTAATTCAGTTCAGAAAACTTGGAGTCACTTGAAGTTGGGATCAGATTCTTTAACATTAATATTGGGATTTAACAAAGGTGCGCCATGTCTCCTCTCCTGTTTGTGATATTCATGGAGAGGATATCGAGGCACAGCTCTGGAGGGAGTCCATTTTAGAGATATTTGTTGAGCTGCAATGATTGGTCAATTGGTCGAAGATCAATCTTGTTGATCGAACATTGTTGTAGCTTGTGTATGGTTAATTGAGTCACAGTGGCTGATGTTACTTTCTAGGATAGAGTAGTGAGTTCAGAAATTCAAAGGTGACATCAGTATCCTCTGTTCCATCATCTTCAAAGGTGTCAGGTGAGGTGAATCAAGCACCTGGTGTTGATGCCCCTTCCCCTTTGTGCCTCCATTTAAAGTTGTCCCAAAAGAATCGACTCAGAGAAGACCACAGGCAGGGTAGTTTCAGGACACAGTAAAGTAATTACATTACAAAGCTTGCCTTGGAGCTTTTCACAACATCCCCAGAAATACTGAAGGAGGTTGGTAAGGAAAATCTGGTTACACTGAAGCTGCTTAAGATGGATGGATGAATTGATAGATGGGTGGAAAAAATTAGTCAAATCCTTCTGCTTGAGTAAAAGGTAAAAATACTCTCAACTCAACACTGTCTCAACTCAGTCTGTGAATGAACAAGGATTTGTTGCCAAAGTTGGTGCGTGTTAGCATGAATAGCAATATAAGGATTTTGTTAAAATGACCAAACTTAAAAACACTGTGTAAAATGACATCACAGAATCCACACAGTAAAACATGTGCAAAAGTACATGATTAGTATGATGCCTTACGTACATCATAATGGCATAGCCACTTTAAACAATGAAGATTTTATTTTTCAGTTTTGTTCATAGTACAATAAACATAGGCAATAAACAAAATGGAGACAAACCAGTTCTAACAGCAGATAAGCTACCACCTGCTTCCTGTGCAGGTTCCACAGAAGTACAGATGGTGGTTTTGTTGGTCTTTATTACTTCACAGACATCCACACAATACATCGAATAACAAAGAGAAGAAGTGAATATGTCTAAGATGCTTTATTCTGACATTTCTCTCTACCTACACAGACTGTACCTCAGTGTATCTGTGAGAAGATAACAAATGAGGGTGCCAACTGGGCCACAAAATGCCGCAGAGATAATCTGCTATCAGTGAGCCTTACTGATCCCAGGGAAAAGAAATAGGGCTTAGAGGGCGAAGTGTCAACACCTTAGATATCTGTACATACTTAGCCCTGGAATCAAAGCTAAGGTGGCAGGGCCTGCTCACTGCTTAGCCTCATATCTCCACAACAGTGACATCCCTGCGATACAAACCAAAGTGTCTCTTGACTTTCAACCCTGGGAAGGCAGTGAGTACCATCTATACAACTGAGGTGTTTCTGATACAAAATATATTCATGTTAATTTAGAAATTTTCACCAAGATAAGACTTTTGTTTTTCACAAAATGTCATCATTGTTTTGCTTTTTTAATTCATAATGACATGCTGTGTCAAGACTGATTAGCCTTTTGTCCTGATGTTCTTTCCTTTCTCTGTGACCTTGTTATTTTGGCTTTTGTTGTGGCCAAAATCTAGTGACACAAAAAACAGGATGTTTTATACTTACAGTGGATTTGAAAGAAACACAAACACTTTGCATAATTAGTTTCTAATTATGCATAGTTTGCTTACTGGAATGCCTCACATGGGAAGAGATCGGCAAAAACCTTGAACTTATATCCACTTACTGAATACAGGGAGCATTTAACAAAGACAAAGGATTATGCATTGAGAGAAATCCAATGCAACATGCCTCCCCCATAATCCCACTCTTTAAAAGACTGTGCCAGTGCCCATTTTCTACAAATATGTTTTTCATTATCTTTTTGCAAACTATTTTCCAAACCATACTGTTACATTTTAAAACATTTCACAACTTTCACAACAACTGCACCAATCCTCAGAGATATTAGTGGTGCTCCCAACAATGTGTTCAAAGAAAATGTTAACATAGAATTGTTTCTCATCATGAATGGACACATAAACATTGGCTCAGGTATCAGCTGCACTAGCATTATTACAACATAATTATCTAACCCCCCCCCCAAAACAAAGAAAATACAGTTTTCAGCAATGTTCCCCTATGTTCCCAAAAGACTGTTGAGTTCCAACATTGCAACTGACTGCATTTCTTAGTATTTGTATAAGTGGTACCTACATGAGATTTAACTTGTATACAGCAGATGTATACAGTGGTTCAATATACAGTAGATTTAAATGAATGTGTCACTTTGTAGCCTGCAATATTTGTATACTGGTGTATGTATGGCTGAATATGTATTTGAATTCAATCATGTATTACTCTCACATATACATGAGTTTGCTATTGCTATTGCTACTATAATACACAGTTGTGTTCATGTTATGCGCAATGTATGATTGTTGATTGAAGCTACAACAGGACTGGTTCCGATGCATCCTTTTGTTTAAGATTATATTAAGAATTACTCCTTCTGTCTTAAACCCACCTTGTTAGCCTTTTATATTTGATAGACATTTTCAGCTATACACCATACAGTACTAACAATTCATTTCTTTCATATGAATAGCTCTTTCAGTTTTAACCTTGGCAGTGTCACCGCCATGCTTTCTCTGTATGCATCATTAAGTCAGCACAAATTGTTTCCAACACATCTGTAAATTCATTCAGTCCAAATGTTATTTTACTGTGCTATGCAAAAAGCCCTCTTAGTATCAAACAGACTGTATATAAAAAAAATATGCCTCTTCTCCCACGGTATTTAACTCCACCAGAGCCTTCATTATGAGTCATTAAGCTTCATAAGGTTTTCATGAGATTTTCTCTCTTATATATGTCGAGATCCATGCACATTCCCCAGGCAGCTTAATTCCACTCACTATACTAAAACAGACATTCCAAGTTATTGGAGGTCCCAATGGTCTTTCTTTCCATATGACTTGGTCTCCCATTACCCATCAGCAAAATATTTTATGTAGTTCTCAAAGCAGTAGAGCAGGCACTCTCCCCATTTTAAGAAATAGAAATATCTTTGGAAGAGTATATCCATGTCCATAACCTACCACAATGCTACTACCTAGGTGTATACATGTGTGTGCATACAGTATATATGTGTGGATATAAGTGTGTAGGCATAAGTGTGGATACCTGTGTGCACGTGTATTTTTTTTTGTCTTTTTTCAGACAAAGCTTCAGACAAAGATGTGTCAGTATATCAAACATGAGTTTCTCTTTACTCAGCTTTCCATTTTTCCACTGATGTTAGTCCAGTCACTTTAAAGGCTCAGAGAACCATAAATGTACAAAGCAGGGCTCAATCCCTCCTTTACATATGAAGGACAGCCTCGGCCCTGGATGGTACCTCTCGCAACCCAGCAGTGACAGGCCGGCCTGGCTTTATTACCTTGTGGTTTGAATCTGAGCAGAACAGAGGAGACAAAAATATCAAATTGCCGTGGGCAGTAAACTTTTTGCCCTTGTTCATACTTAACATCTGTCTCATCCTCTGTCTCTTTTCTCTTTGTCATTCTGTCTTTCTACCTGTGTCGATGTGTGTCATGGCTTTCAGCTTCAAGAAGGTCATTGCAGAAGCAGTAGAGTGGACATTTTTTCTTTAATTTTCTAATACATCTCCCATATTTTTCTATTTCCTCTCAACCTTAAACAGCCTCAAACTTTACTTCGCACACATATATTGAGAGGTCACTCATACATATAATATTGCATGTACCTTTATGAAAAAACTCACTGAACCGCTATCACAGATACACACAACATAAATAATCACACCACTACTTCCACACATGTCCTCCACCACCTTCAAATTGCAGCCCAGAAGCTCGATCTTTAGAAGTTCTCTTAATCAAAGTGCAGCTACGAGGCTAATCAAAGGGCCCTAAATAACTCCATCTCCCAACACAGGCCATAGGAGGATTAAAAATCCACTAGCCAGAACTGGGTTTCTTCGATCTGGGGGCCGCTAACGCCTAATGAGAACTCCCCAAAGCCCCAGATCACAGCTGAGCTGCTGGGCGCAGCATGCTGAGGCCCCTCTTTAAATCCTAAAGAGATCCTATCAGGACCAGATGAAAATAGATATTGCCCTCTCTGGGTGTCAGATGATTAAAAGAATGGCAGAGGATTATAGAGTCCACTTTGGATGTTAGTTCTGGGAGGGGGGAAAAAAAACTCACAGAGCTCCTGTATTTGTGTGTGTCTTTTACATGGCATTAAGGCCCTAACAGATGAGAGTTGTCTGAGACCAAGGGTGAATGTAAAGGCAGTGCTCCATTATGCAGACTTCGAAGACCTACATTTGTTTACTTAGATCTCATAGGGATTACAGAACTGTTTGCTGTGACTCCATTAAACACTCAAACCTTTTGTTCTTGTATGAGGCTTGGTGGCAGTGGAAGAATGTTTATGTTTTTACCTTGACTGAACATAATATCTCTTTGTCTTGCACTGTTAGAAAGTGGATTATGACATTGCTACTATATGCTATGGACAATGGATAGTTTTAATCATATTGTGTTATTATTTATTTGCAATAAATATCAAACATATGTCCCATTTACTATTACAGAGACTGTCTGTTGATACTTATTTACATTCTCAGGAATGTCCAAAAAGACATCATCGTTTTCATTTAAAAAGATATACAAGTCGTCTTAGTAGTTAATGTAATGTATTTAAAACTGCTGCAACACTGAGAGGCAAGCAAAAATGGCATTCACATATTAAGAGACAATCAAACAATACAATAATGCAGTAATATGACTGATCTTTCCATTTTTTAGTAAAGCAACCCATTGATGCAGCAATAAAAATGATTCATTGTTTGTAAAATATTATATAATGTATTATAAGCCCCATCAGTCAATCTTTAGTTTATAACTAGTCAAGAGCATCCATGAAGCACTCAATTAAATTTAACATCTACAAAAAAAAGACTGTTATATAGTGCATAGTGCACTATGAATGCCCCCAGAGTGCACTTTTTAGTGGCAGTTCCAAAAATGTGTTACTATATATGCACTATAACCCTTTAACCATTCTATCTAAATTTATATATCCCTATATCCCTAGTATGAAGTGATAGTGTACTTTAATAAAGCAGTTGGTCAGTTTTAGATATTCGCTTTGCATGGAATTGTGTCAACATTAAATATAATTCCATTTTCATAGACAGCTGAAAAAGTACTGGTCTAGTATTCGCCAACATTTTTACAAACTCAAACACCTGTGAAAACCTCATCTACATATGTTTTTGCATACACATTAATATTTACATTATTAGGAATCTGGCAATTAGTCAGCCATTTCCTTGCCTTTGCAGAAACACACATGCTGGCATCCTATCTGCCTGTCGGTCTTTTCAGAGTGCAGAATCTGTATGCTCTAACTAGACCAACACAGATCTGACAAGGTTGTGTGCACCTGTCATGTCCCACTCTCCTATAACTTTAACATGTTCATGTCTGGGCCTGGCAGGTCATTATAATAAATGAGGTGGGCTTAGTGGACAGCCATGCCTCGTTCCTCTTCCCTAATGGGAGCGAAGAAATCTGCAAACCAGTACTTTACATTGACTGATGCTGAAGGCTCAAAGAAACTAGTTAAAGTGGACAATTAGAATTGCGGGGAGTGGGGTATATGTCCCTGCCCAATCACATGAAATGTCCCTTGTTATTTTAATAATTCAGACAGTGGCTAATTTCTACAGCTCGACTGTGTCAAGGTAATGTGCAGCTCACATGTCCTAGATGTGTCACTTTGAACTTAGTCACTACAGCTTCTAAAGTACCGCAGACAGGTTCCTAGCAGGGGAGCTGGTGTGGACTTTCAATTAAATCAAGCGTGGGGGGCAATATCTAGAAGGAAGAAATGCAAGCGGAAGAGCTGAAAACCTTCCATAACATCTGCGATTGCGCATTTCCTCTACGAATTGTATATATATACACACACACACACATAAGCTTGTCTCTTTTTCTTGATTTGCAGCAACTGAATTCTATGCTCAGCACCACCACCCTCCACCAACAATATGTTGAATTGAACAGGCATAACTTGTATGAAATTCTCTCACCCCTACTGGGGCATATTCTGCCCTTGGTACTTACACAGCTCAACAACAGACCTACAAACATACCTTGATGCTCAAGTCTAAGGCTGTTAGACCCTCCACTCACATCTGAAGTGGCTTAGCACAAGTGCAAATCTCTCCAAACCAGACCCTGAGGACTCTATTTCATACTCCCAGCCCCTCTCTGCCTCTTCCTCTCCAATATGCCTGACCTAGACGTCTGTGCTCCTTTCATCCACATTCCCATGGAAACTCATTTAGCCTAGCTAGAGGGAGAAGGCAGCCCTAGGTTCAATTGGCTGGATTTACACTTGAGATATTATTCATTACATTAGCTGCCATGCTGATCTCTTGCTCAGTTGTTACCTCTCTCTCTCTCTCTCTTCCTTTCTATCTCTCTCTCATTGTCTGGTGGCAGGCTTCTCAATATATTCCCTGTCTTAAAATTCATGGACTTCTCCTCAATACATACCTATATTCCGTTTTCTGCTATTGTTACCCACCCTGTCTCATCGACACATGGAAATTGCATTCTTGAATGTCAAGAGCAATATTTTCAAGGACAAATTAAAGCGATGGCACAAAGCTGCTGCATAACAAAGTAAACTTGTCTTAGATTGATTTGAATGTGTGCCAATGACTCTAACACTATGGAAATACAGAGATATCCCCTCTCTCATGAAACAAAAAACAAAAAACAAATAAATAAATAAAAAATGAGAATAATTGAATTGTCGACGCTTGTTAAGACAATTCAACATGGGGTCCAGACAATGTAACAGTGAGAGGGTTTTTTTATCTTCAAAAACCAATGTGTGGCTATCAGTACCATGGAATGTAATGGCTAATTGTCCTTGCTGCTGCAGATTTTATGGTCTTTAAGCTTATTATACAATTGCTTGCCAGAGTCTCCTTCCTGCAGTGAGCTGAACCATAATGAGTGTGCATGCGTGCATGTGTGTGCATATCAAAAGAAATGTATGATTCTTCTTCACATTTGTTCTCAATCCTCATCCACTATCCCCTTCCTAATTCTCCACTAGCTGCATATTTAATTGTGTGGCCTGTCTGTTGTTGGCCAGCTGTCGGGATACAGTATGTAGCATATTAATGGACATTACATGACTGGAAATTAAGCTGTTATTCCAGTTTGAGCATTAATATCTTCAGCTGCTAACAGCCTCGGGGTAAGTAACGTTAGAGGGGTGGTAGACAATGATTAGCTTTAACTCAAGCTCTAAGTTTCACACATCAACATGCACATGCGCGTGCACGTGCACACACACGCACACCCACACACACACTATACAGTGACAAATATGCTTCACCATCTCCACTATCTGACAATATTATCGCTTTTTTGTTTTCTGGTTCCATGTATCTGTGTCTAGATGCTTCCACTTCACATGTGTTTGTTTGTGTGTGTACGTCTGTGTTGCATTACAGTATACTGTATACATACTTTTTTTTTTTTATCTGTGCTTGATGTGCACAGTCATACAGTATCGCACACGCATGCAAGTGTCTCTCTGCCTTTGTGTGCTTATATGTGTCTGGAGTGTGCACATTCACATATTGTATGTGCACATGGCTCTTTGTCACAGAGAGAAAGGGGGTGTATCCATCTTTCCCAGTCCATTTTTTGGAGATAATGACGGCCATTTCTTCTTCTCAGTGACTGATGACAGGCAGAACTAACCGCTAATGGCATGCCAGTGCTGGAGCGTGCCACTTATGTTATTTTTCCTGACAAGGCTCAGGGGAAGGCTTCATTTTTTTGACATTTGACCATGCAAATTCACTCCTGCTACATTATTCCACATTTACATCCATCTCTCACCCCTCCCAACCCCTCCTCTGTCTCCATCTATCCTACCCCACCTCCCTCTCTCTCTCTCTCTTTCCCTCTCTCGCTTTCCTTCAGAATCTGCTAGTGGTTGCAGACAGTAAAAGCTGGGCTAATAAAGTGCCATGAAAAAAAAAAATCACTTAAATAGCAATACAAAGGGAATTCTGAATAAAGAGCCCAACCTTTTCTATTCAGTACCTTTTCAGCTTAGACCTTTTTCAAAGCAAATGAGGCGGTCAAATGGAAAGCTGTAAATGCAAAGGGATATGGTAAATATGAGCAGCGCAGAGTGCAGTCAAGGTGAATATGAGCACCACCAAATAATTCATTGGCACAGGAAATTTCAATTTGTGTCTCTGTGTATTGTTCTTCTTCTTTTTTTTTTTTTTTTTCCTTTTTAAATCTCAGGTTGGGACAAACCCTTGTACTGTAGCTGTAAATTGTAGATAGACCTTATGATCTTGGAAACCACTCAGATGATTTGCAAGATTTATTATAAAACTTTTAGGGTTTCATAATGAGGATAGCTTGGGAGAAAAGAGCCGCTGTTAGCCTGGTTAGATCAGATACAGCATGTTACAGTAAAGGCACAGGCACATAGGCTTTAATGCAAACACAGACAGACAGATAGAGTTTACTGTGATTCTGATTTCTGGACAGATTCTTAATGTTTGACATCAAGTCAGCGCTCAGAGTTTTATTGTCTCAGATTCTCCTACCATGACCAATTTAGTCACAATAGATTCCTTCCTTTAAATTTCAGTTTGAATTTTATTCTCTGCAAACTGTTTGATCTTTTAATATTACAATTCCAAATCCCTTCAGTTATGCTTTATAAGCTGATTTCACTTCTCACATGATCAAACTACAATATGAAGTGTACATCCATATTGAAAACCCCTAAGTTCACAAACATCAGGTGTGCTCCACATCCACTAATAAGGTGTTCTTATTCCTCGCTGCTTTTTTCATCTTATAAGTTGGGGTACGATACTGAACTCTTATTAATGCAATAACTTCAGATTTCAGATCCCTTCAGATTTAAAGAGCTATTGTCTCAATGGGTGGTATTGGTATTGTGTGTCTGTGTATGTCTGTTATCGTGCCATTAGTGCATATGTATAGGTTTGCATATGCGTGTGTGGCTGCAGTCAGAAATTCTGTGTTTGTTCTTCCCCAGCTGAGACATAATTCTGTGTGTGTAGGTGTGTGTGTGAGAGAGTGAGAGAAGCAGGGGGTTGATGGGTCTTGGTGGGTCAGCACACCTGCTGCGGCTACAAGCACTCTGGGACAGCTAATGTTCTCCGAGCTGACAGGAATCTCCCCCACCACTCCAATGCCCAACCCTCCTCCCCTCTCCTTCCCCTTTAGTTTGAGCTTAGATAGATTGCCCTTGTAACGGGGGCTAATAATGTGCCACAGAAGGCTTTTTAATGGGGAGGACTTTGATAGGTTTTCCAGGACACAGAAAAAGCCATGCGGAGGAAGACATATGCATGGCATGCACATGAAGACAAGAACGGACACACACATTGATGCACACGTGCATGCCTGTGAACTCACAAACTTAAACAAATGTGGATGTGCACACACATCCATGCACACGCGCGCACACACACACTCTACCTGTCGGCTTGTTTTACCACATTATTACGGCTGGCAGGGGGTCTCTGGCCCTCTGCTGTTCTCCAAAGGCAGCCTGTAATGTGTCAAGAGAGAGAAAATGAGGAAGGAGAGAATAGAGGGAGGAAAAGAAAGTGGAAAGGGAGGAGGAGGTAGACTGCCAGCTGACAATGAAATAAAGCCCATTAGAGAGAAGTAAAATAACACAGGGAAGGAAGTGACAGCAGGCCTGTTACACACACAGCTTTACTGTCTTTAACTACTGTCAGCCCCACTGGGTGACAGCAGCTGCCATCTCTCACACATACACACATAGAGGCAGGCATATATGCATGCACACAAACATAAGCATTCACACACACAAAGGCTTGCAATCACACTTCATTTCTTCTTCTTCTTGTAATCATGCACATGCAGGCATGTGCAAATAAAGGGACAGACATACACAAAGACACAGAGGGTACATATCAGAACAGCACTGAAATAAAAATCACAGACATTTGAAAGATTGTTTCTGTTATGTTTGAAAGTTGTTTTTGTTTTTTTTATTGGCAGTGTGTATATATGTTATATATTATATTATTTTACTTTTTATTCAGCTACACAACAACAATAAGACACATATACATAACTTCTTTCCATCAACATTTTGTACAGAGAAGTTGAAATTCCATAACTTCTTTCCATCAACATTTTGTACAGAGAAGTTGAAATTCACAGAGTTTTTTTGGATCCTGATTCCATCAACCAGCCTCCCTACTTTTACCCAAGTTAGTGTTTTCAAAACTGTCTAAAAGCAGACCAGCAAAAAACATGCATGACTTCCCAGCACATACACACATATCCTGCAAACTTACCAAATAATGTGACGTTCCTCATGTTATATTTGTACTTTTTCAACTCTGGGAAATAACCTCCATGGCTTCATTCCCAATACTGCCTGATGCTGATTTGCACAGCATGCTTGTTCTGACATCTCCATCCTAAGAAACACTGGACACACAAAAATGAGCATGACAAATTTTAAGGTTATTAAAAGCTCTTCCTCCTCACTGAATCTATAAACTTCCACCAGACCACTTGTTCTTGTCAATTTTCTGTCCTCATTCAAAGTTATTAGTGCATGTGTCATTTCCTCCTTTTCACAGTAATGCCTTAAAGGGTGTGTGTGTGCGCGTGTGTGAGTGTGTGTGAGTGTGCGCGTGTGTGTGTGTGTCTGTGTGTGTGAGAGAGAGAGAGAGAGAGAGAGAGAGAGAGAGAGAGAGAGAGAGAGAGATTTAGGGGGTTTATTATAGTCATTATATTAGAATGAGCTTTTTATATCTGCAGATGCCATTGGTCTTCTTCTATGTAGTCCGCCATGTTGAACCGCCATGTTTTTACAGAAGCCCAGGTGGGGTTCTTGGTGGGGCCTTTCACATTTTCCATGCATTTTATGGCTTCCAAAATGCAATTCACACTAGCAAGGACAGCATGGTTCCAATCAGCAAAGACATTGCTTGTTGCCACTTAATCTTACACACTGTAAGTGGCACAATTTTATTGCAAAAGACCTGTTATTGTTAATTTGATAGTTAAGGTATACGCAAATCCATTTGGCTTCATTTTTTTCTGCCATCGACCCCCACTAATACACTTTTTCAGTGCAGTGTTATACCATCTTGGACAATTGTCACATCATGTGAAGAAATGACCAAACAACTAAGTGAAGAAAAGTTTNGGGCTCTTGGTGGGGCCTTTCACATTTTATGGCTTCCAAAATGCAATTCACACTAGCAAGGAAAGCATAGTTCCAATCAGCAAAGACATCGCTTGTTGCCACTTAACCTTACACACTGTAAGTGGCACAATTTTATTGCAAAAGACCTGTTATTGGTAATTTGATAGTTAAGGTATACGCAAATCCATTTGGCTTCATTTTTTTCTGCCATCGACCCCCACTAATACACTTTTTCAGTGCAGTGTTATACCATCTTGGACAATTGTCACATCATGTGAAGAAATGACCAAACAACTAAGTGAAGAAAAGTTTAGATTTTCTTTCTTCCTTTCATCTAACAGCTTCAGCTAATTCATGTTACTCCAGTTTAAGAAAACACAATTCTATTTTGGAAATCTGATTTACTACCCGCATATGGTGAATGAAATGGATGGTTACAACCATATGAGAATAGCCCTTTTGAAATAAAATGGATGTCATGTAAAGGTAGATTTCACTAATGTTCTTGTCACCATGGTCATTCAAATGCATGTTTTAAAGTGACAGAAGGCTGACCTGTCAGGAAAAATGGACTTTTAAATGATATAGACAGAAGTCTTGTAAAGCCAGGTCTCACTAATAGTTTGAAATATTAATGTGTACCTCCATCAATGTATGAGTCATATTCTAATAGATACTCAATTATTCATATACATAAATAAAACCTGCTTACCTAGATTGGGACTAAAAACCCCAACTGATTTATGAGGACAGGCTAATAATGTATGCAAAGGTTTTTGATGTTCCACTGTACCTGCACATTAAGTTCAGCCCACAGTCTGGGAAGTGTGACCATCAGATACGCTTATTTCATATTCACAGTACTCAACTTTATGGACATTAACATCACTATTTGCAAAAGCTCAGCCTTGCAGCATACTTCAGCATGCACAATAAATGTATAGCGAAGGCCAGTTTGTTAGACTGTCAAACTAATACATCATCTGTTTCATGAGAAAACCATGTGACTTCAGTTTCCACTGCACAGCTTTCATGTTACTCTTGCATGTTTTCCAATGCACAAAGCATACACAAACTGTACTTAAGCAATTAAGGTGTGACAGTTTATAGTAAAGACAATTCCAGAAACAATGTTTATAGTGTGATTAGGAGCTGTGTGCCACTAAACAGAAATTTACTTTAGATGCAGTGAATTATTGAATTCATCATAGAGTGAAGACTGTCTTGTAAAAACAAGGACACACACAAAATTAATGCAAACACTGTCTCCACTGTCACAAACTCACCCAGAAGTAAGTTGCTCGCCTCACCATGTGGTTGTTTTTCCTCAATCGACACGTCTGGTTTGTTTTATCCTCCAGATCTGTAAGACCACTTGTGAGAGAGAATTAACTGCTAATCAGTTTTAGTCGCAGGCTGTTAATATTTAATTGAATAAACAAAACAGACACAAACAACTTAATGAGAAGTGTTATGATAATGTTTTGCATCTTCCCTTGCTTAAAATTCTGTCATGAAAAATGTAATTATTGTTGACAAAATGAATCACATTATAATTACGTTGTGGCAGAAGACAAGAGTTGTGGAAGAAGGTTAAACATGAAACACTTTTCTTGAAGTCATTTCCTCTTTTTAAGTTTCTCTTCATCATCGGTTGTAGGATTAAGTATGTTACACAAAAAGTGAATGTAATGTATTTTTTTTATATTATAGTAGTGATAGAGTGGTGTACAGCTCACAGTGTAATAAATCTAATCCAGCCACCTTGCAATTTCGGGGTTAGCTACAATATGCCTTCATGAAAACATTCAAATATTTCAAATAGTAAAATATTAGAATCTATAGTCTACATTAATGTGGAATGTGGGTGTACAATGTGAAAGTAATGTGTACTGTTGTTTGTCCATGCTATCTTTTGTGATTTAGGTTCCATACAGACACACTCCACCACTCTGGCACACACTGGCACTTATTTAAGCTGCATTTCCTAAACATAGTCAGCAAAGGAAACCAAATGAACTCAGGGAAACAGTCTAGGCTAAAACACAAGTAAAGAAAATTTGAACCACCATTTTATTTCTTCAAGATGTATTAATATATATTTTCTGACAAAAATGCATTATATATTTT
The DNA here is from genome assembly GCF_000972845.2 of Larimichthys crocea. NCBI lineage: Eukaryota > Metazoa > Chordata > Actinopteri > Sciaenidae > Larimichthys > Larimichthys crocea. Next base: position 21,800,914 of record NC_040023.1, read on the forward strand.
CATATGAATATAGTCATATGAAGGTTGTTAAAATTTTAAGACAATTAATTATTAGGCATATACTGTTTAGCAACAGTTACAGGTGTGTCAAGTTGAACTATTTTCAATCTGCCTCTGATCAGTTTTGGCTAAATGAAAATAATTATTAAAATACTGTTACACATTTAAATACAATTGCAATACTAGAGTGATTCTTCAGATATTCATCCAAGCCTCTTATGAGAAATAGGCCAAAATAGTCTGCTTTGCCACATTACCCCACTTCCTTAATAACCCTTACTTGTACATAACCCTACTGTAGTTGGCTGTGTATGTCTTTAATTTTACATGAACTAAAGAGATGCTGCTACGCAATAAGATTTTGGTATTCTGAGTATACGCACAGAGGCCTTAGTAAAACATTTTCACTGGTCTTAAAATGTCTCAATTTTCTTTGATTCTGTCAAGCCTGTGTTTGTTTTCATCTGACACCATGACTACATCTCTTCATTCACTGTTTAAAACAGCTTCAGCATGATGTAGTCAATTAAAGTGGATGCTCTAATAATCAGTGATCATTTGGTGAGAAAAGAGCAGGTCGGTATTATTGAAAAGACTGTGAGTGTTTAAAGACTTCTGATGAGGCAAGCCCTGTAAGCCGGTGGAGAATCTGACACAGATAATGAAGTCTTCAGCTGTGGTGAAGAACACAACTGTGTGTGCGCGCCTGTGAATAATGATCCCAAATTGTGTAATTAATTATGAACATGTCTGAATAGAGAAGAGATTTCAATAAAGGTTTGAGATACATGCAGAATGAGAGGGAGAGGATGAGAAAGAGAGATACAAAGATCGTTCTTCCTTTTGAGTTGTTTCCATCTTAATAAAGCAGCAGGGTGAGAGATGAGCCTGCTGTGCCCTCCTGTGGCCACAGTGGTGAAATATTGCTCTGTCCCACCTCTCTGTCTGTGCCTAATTGGAGTCACTCTGAATTGTATTATAATGTAAAAGGAGTTCATCGTGGTTTTAAGAATCATTTAATAATCAGTAAAATGAGGTGAGACACCTTTAAAACAAATATGCAATATCTACAGTCTCTTCATGTCTACTGTTCATAATAAAATGGCAGTAATATGTAAATATATATACAATTCTAATATGTAATTAGTTACATTACTACTACAAAGTGTATTACTACAGTACATATTGGAGAAAACCCCTCAGAGGATTGTTGGATAAACAAAAACACAATTAAGAAGAGGCTATTCTTTTAGTCTTTCTTACAGCTCACCTAATTGGTGCATGTGTTTAAAAAATGGAGTAATGCTAATGCTCAGATCGTCTTCATCCTTAGTGTTCAAGCTACGTTTTTTCAGTGAATCTTAAGTAGATATTATATAGTATTTAAATCCATCTGTGTCATCAGTGTTTCAATCTTCCTTTTTTCCATTTTGTCCATTTTGCTGGTGAATTTGACCCTGCAAGCTGGCAAAACAACAAGCAAGCCACCAACCAAGTCACTTTGAAAATCTATGAGACAAACAACTAGCAATCCTGTCAGTCGGACAGTTGGCCAATAACAAGCCACCCAGTCCGGCATCTGAGCAGTCAGTCAGAGTGACAGTCATTCCACCAACAAGTCAATCAGACACTCAGTTAATCCTTGAGTCAGTCAACAAGCCAGTCAGCTATCCAGCCGGCTTGCCACTCATCGGGTTAGCCAGTCAACATGCCAACACGGCAACCAGTCATTTAATTTACTCCTTCACAGCCGCCAGTCTAAACTTCAAATAACCAGACAGTCAGTCACTCAGTCAGCCAAACAGGAAACCAGTTAACCTCTGCCAATGAGTCAACCACTCCGTCAGTTTAACCAATACCCTATCTGTCAGTTTAGTACAGTATATATTAAGTAGTGCTGGATAGCAGACATGACCTTTCTCACTTCCAGTGTGGAGGAGCCGAATCATTAATATTACTATGGTAACCGCAGGGCAGAGACACAAACTGAGGATAAATAAAGACTGAACCATTTACGGATGGCCTCCTCACATAAATATGTGCATTCGCATATGCACAAAGACATGCATGCACGTACAGACACAGAAAAACATACACACACAATATGGTGCCTGACATGTGCCCATCTCCTCTGTTCTGCCCTTGGAGAATCTAAATGCTAAATGTATGTGCATATTTTTTCATAGCAAGAGACATATTAGAATTTTTCCAGCAACACCCCCATCCCCATCCGCCGTCTCCCATACGGAGGACATGAAAGAGTTTGAAGCGCATAATGCTAGAGGAATTAAGGGATTCCTTGGTGGCCCTGAGTACCAGGGGCCATCGTAATGACGAGGAGGCTTAAGCGCTTTGTATTCTCCCTTTTACCCTGTTCTGTCTCTGCCATCAATTTTCATTTTTCATATTTTTGAGGGCGTCATTAAATATTCATCTTGAGGTAAAGTAATGATCATCTGTTTGTTATTGAAAAAGGGCACACTTATCAGAACACAGAGGAGATGGATTTGTTCGTTTGTTTGGAATGGGAAGAGCCAGAGCAAGGAAGAAAAAGGAGAGTGTGTTTTTGTCTGTTTTCTTTGCATACCATATGTGCTTGTTTGCAAATATTGGATTAAAGAAATATTTATGCAGAGAATTACATTCCTAAAAGTCTGTTCCATATTTTTGCAGTATCTTTCTTTTTTAAAGTTAGACTATCATATGCAAAAAGGGCAGACTGCCAAAAAGATAGAATTTTCCCCTGTGAGTTTATGGCAGATGATCTCACTCTTCTCTTTTATCTCTTCTTCTCCAATGATGGCTATTGATCTGGGTCAAAAAGAGCAGAGGGAAATTGACTGAGAAACTCTAGCATGGTCAAAGAGGAAGGATTCCCACTAGACCTTCTGATTGGTGTTGTATACTTCATATGGATCTCTCTCTCCATCAGGGGCCACTTACCATCTCACCACCACTGTCAAACACTATATCGTAGACAGACGGATGCCCTCTCTTCCTTCCTTTTGCGAAGAAATGGGTGTCACTAATGTATAATAGTAATAGTAAAGAACAAACTCTGGTGACTATCCAAGGAGATGATGACAATATGAAAGACAGGTAATGTCAAGATATTAAAAATTAGGTTTGAATATAAGTTGATAGTACAAAAAAAGGCAGAGAAAATCTGATAACAATTTGCATTAAATGTATTTTTTACAATTTAACAATGTAAAAATATGTGTTATTTATCACTGAGTCTTCAGTCATATGTTCCATTAACAGCAAATATCCACTAGAGGGGGAGATTGGACTGCTTATTAAAACATAAATCTATCACGTTACAATCACCTCCATCTTGTGCAGATACAGTCTGCAGACGTATGAGGTGCTGTTCAACTATGTAGCCTGGTTTCATCAATTAGTCAGAAGATTTTGTTGTTTTTGCTTCAAGTTAACATGCAAATCATACAGACCTGCCAAGGCCAGTTTGTAATTATATCGGTTACTGCTGTGCCTACTTTGCACCCATGTGAATTATATTTTATTCACTATTGCAATAACATTTTTCTGCCATGGTGTTCAGTGGGATTTGAGGTGAGGCTGACATTTTGGTTCCTCTCATCTGTGACAAATACGCAAAGCTGTTTGTTTTGTTTTTGTTTTATTTCATGTGCAATTTAGGGTAGTGCTTTTACTCAGCCAAAGAACATTAAACGATATGGTCAGATGTGTCATCCTACTAAATAAATGGTTCAAAGTGTCTGAGAACACTGTGCTATGCTGTGTTGATAAAGTACATCTGATTGAAGAGCATTTAGAAACAAAGTAAACTCAGTAAAACTAAGGAGTAAAAAAGTGCCTAAGATTCTTCTCTTGCAGATTCTATGGTGCGGTAATGTAAGCATATTGTACTTTTATTTTTAAACAGTACATCTAATCAGTTTCACACATTATAGTGAAATTGCAATTGCTACTCAATCACAAAAAGTGTATTTTAATATTAAAGTTAATTTGATTTAAGTTGTTTTGCCTTGTTTTGACATGTTATAACAGCCGCCTTATCTCTTTCTTTACAACAAAGGTAAATCAATTCTTCTCTGTCTGAAAGCCTGAAGGAATCAAATAAGTTTAAAAAAACTGACAAGTACTGTAAGCTCAGTGTAGTGTGGCAGGTCAGATTCATGTTGGTGTTGTTCCCCTTGAGGGGGAACGTGTACCTCTGTCAAAGTGTCACATTTAGGCAACACATCAAAGCTGGCACCAAATCGTTCAGATGCACACACAGACACACACACAGTAAATGCATGCAAAAACATAGAAGTAGATACTCATATAGTATGGACACTAAGACAGCAGGCATGGACATTAGTATAAACTCAACCAAGCATGCACACATGCTTATATGTACTAGCATAAACAGAGACTGACACACACATCTACACTATATGCACACTCGCTCCCCTGAAACAGAGAATTAATGAACACAAGAATTTTTTGGAATATTCTCATCCTATCTCGTCTCTTTAGATTTTAAGACAGTGAACATGTTAAGCTGCACAAAAGAGACAAGAGATAAGAGTTTTGTTATATCTGAAAAAATTCTCCTCAAACTGTGTAGTTATAGGATGATATTTTTCTTTCTGTCACTGTTTATGTTTCTTGCAGTTGATTGTAATTACTTGTTTCTACGTGTCAAACATTAAGTCCTTTATTTTTCATTTTCATGATGGCTTATGTGAGGTTATGTTACTGGAATGTCTGCTGGAGTGTTCCCTCATTCTGTGTTAAAGCAGAACTTTTAAAGTGCACACATCCTTGTTTTGTACTTGCATGTTTTAGTTTCACATCAGTTAGTGTGTATATGGTACTCGGAAGAACATGAAAAGCACTTGGATGAGGTGATGAAGATGATTTAGTTTATTAGGTGACTGGGTGGGTGACTTCATTTCATAGTGCAACAATAGTGGCCAGCACAGCTTGGTCCGGTGGGTCTGCTTCCTCACTCATGTCACGGGGCATCACCGAATCAGTTGGGTCCCAACTTGGTCGAGGCCTAATTCTTATTGGTCATTCTTTGTAGTTTTTCCCTTTTTCTTAATTTACCACTTGCTTGTGCATTTTTATATCATTCCATTAATAATAGAAGTGAAGCTACTAGAGCCATCACAAACAGTGCCACTCCCCTGTCAATCATTTAAATGATAAATAGCTTAAAATAAATGACTGGTATGAAGTCAGGTATAAATATTTGTTGCAATTACCACCTGTAGTCGATATTGTCTCAAAGCCCCAATAATATTATTCACTCAAATCCAACAATTTATCAATTGATTATTTGGATGTTTTAAATAAGCTTTTTGGTTTGATATATCAACCTACTGTATAAGACAGAATATTTAATATTTAAACTGAATGCTATTTAACACTAACCCCTGTCTTCTTTTTAGGGAGAAGTATAATATAACCGTGTCTAACAGGCATGCACACACACACACACACACACACACGCACACACACGCACGCACACACGCACACACACACACAAGAAGGGGAATACCTTTTTAGGGAGAGTAAGGGAAGCCTAAGGGAGGAGTGTTAATCGTCATTAGATGTTAATTGAACACTCCTGTTGAGGGATTACTTACACAATTACTGGCATGATTCATAAACACTTCCATTAAAACTGAATTCCAGCCATTCTCTGAAATATCACTGTTAATAAGGTGGCAAAGTCCTCACTTCTTATGGAAGATAATGTTTCTTTGAAGACAATGATCTGTTCATCTGTGGGTGTTTTGTCATTGAAGAAACAAAAGATTTTAGACCAGTAGAAAGACAATGATAATGGTGAAACTGAGACAGGAAACAGAATCGCTCACCTTTCTCTTGGAATGAAACATATTCTCATTGGCTGAGGGTCAAGCAGAGTTCAGTGATAGTGGCAAGAGACCCCTGAAGTCATCCAAGGTCTAACTTTTGTAGTTCTTACCGCCTCTCAAGTCTTGTGGGAAATATAGCTGTAACTCCACCCAGCAATGTAAACATAGTCATACAGTTGAACTATATGTATTCGTATGCTCAATCATGCGATATGTAGACAGATAGGTTAGAACCAAAAAATAATAACATGCTCATTGTGTAATCTAATGGTTAAATTTCCTGCACAGTCTTTTTGTAACTCGGGAAAGAGCTTTCTTGGCATATGATTATTGGTGCACAAAAGTGGAAGTGCAATTGTCTAGATAGTTTAAACTTTAATGACGTGAGAAAGATTGCAATGATATCCATTCTAAGGCTTATATTTCTGTGGATGCAGCTTTATGTGCATCCAAAGGGAGCCTTATGTGGCTCAGGGGGGCTCTCAATGTAAGAACAACCCATGACCAGCTGTTCACAGGATCTATAGCAGAAATGGAAGGCATCTTCCCCCTGCAATTTTCACCTCATGGACCAAGCATGTGTCACACACAGGGAGACCAGACCAGGGATTTCCCCTATTCAGCTCAAATGGTTTTCGGGATTTTTCTTGCTTCCTTGGGGGAGTTTGATATTACCAATAGATTAACCTCCCCTGCGCCCTGTGAACAGTGAATATACAATCCTGAATCCAAAAAAGTTGGAACACATAAATTAAAGCAGAAGGCAATGGCTTGTAAATTGCTTTAGACCTTTATTCTATTAAATACAGAGCAAAGGTAAGATATATAATGTTCAAACTGATAAACTGTATTTATTTTTTGTTTGTAAATATGCACTTATTCTGAATTGTCGCCATGTTTTTATTTACACTTTAGTGGAGTTGCAGTTGTAGTTTCGAAAAGAATTAGATCTTTATAGATCATGCCTTGACATAACCAATTAAATTTTCAGAAGAAATAATAATGGTGTCTTGGAAACCTCAACCTGTAAGATTTCATTTTTTAAAGTGGGGATTTGTGGATCGTCACACAAATCACATAGATCCAGTCGTTTGAATTAAACTGGTTTTAATCAAAGTAAAAAGAATAATTTGAAAAGGCTTTCAAACATTAGCAACAACTGTAAACCTCTTCTCTGTGGAAAGATTATTTCCAACCATTTATTGTACGCCCTCTGGTGGCCAGAGGGTGTACAGCTCCAGCTGAAGTCTTGTCACACATAAACACATGTAAAAATACAGTACAGTCTGTGCATGCAAACTGCTAATATCTGACTGGTCATCAGTAGTCAGTGGCAGGTGTTGACTTGCCCTCCCTTTGACTCAAATATCAAAACCTCATCAATACTGCATGACCACAACTATATTTAAATGCCAAAGTGGAAATGTTTTTAACTGATAAGTTTGAACCAAGGGCATGTATCATGCATTATCACTAATCTCCAAATTGGACATGTAAATAATATGCATACACAGCGCACGCATGCATAACATATAAACAGGTGCCAGTCATTCATCTTGTCAGTCTTTTAAGTACAGCAGTTCTAATTATCCTACAATCACAGAATTATATTTTCCCCTTTGAAAACAAAATTATGGCCCCCCTCTATTTTTCCGTCATTATGGAATGCAGCCTTGGCTATGTGTGTGCATGTGTGCGTGTGCATGTATCCTTGCCTTAAACTGTAGAAGCAAGCACAGAATGAGTGGATGTCAGTCCTCAAACATTTGGAAAAGGTCCCAGATATGTTACCATCCTAATTAGGTTGATTGAAATGCAGTCTTGGATTATCACGCAAAGGTTTCCACTCATTAGACAGAGGTTGTTTGTTGCAGAATGAAAAGCATGAAAAGTGGTTCCCGTTTCCATTCAATCTATCTGCAGTACAGGAGGTAGAAGAACTGTGGACCTCTTTCACCCATTTATCCTCTT
>NC_040023.1:21808761-21833715 GCF_000972845.2 Larimichthys crocea
ATAATAGTCAATAAGAAAATGGATTGCAACAACCTATTATAGCACTGATGTTTGTGTTGGAGTTTACTGGAGCAAGCATTTCTGCCAAATATGCAAAAACAATATTTAAAAATAGTGAAACTGGATACCAAATGACACAGAAGCCTGTATTGCCCATGCATGCTTGTATGGTGGTGGCTTCCCCATTCGCCCCAAAATGTCAGCAGTTCAGTTAAATATAGATAAGGAACTATACATTTGCATCAATCAGTAGATGGTTGTTACATCACCACCTGACTACTATTGATTTTCAGTGAGTTTATTTTCAACTGACTACAATGAATAATCTGTTTGGCCCAATATTCAGACTCCTGGATGAAAGCATATATCAAAAGTGAAGAGGTATGCTAACCAACCTGAATGAAACCACACAAAAGTCTACCTCAGACACCCTGTCCTGATTTCTAATCAGCTTAGTCTAATGATGTTTTGAATCTAATGACTAATGAGCTGTAACAACTCCACAAGTCACTGATTGATGTTTTCTGAGTGGATAGCTTTTAATGGTGAGGGATGAAGGGTGGGGACCTAAACAATGTAAGGGTGATTGACGAGATGTTTGGAATACCATTTGAACCTCGTTCATTTTCAGCTTAATTCTTCTTCTCCTTCTTCTTCTTCTTCTCCTCCTCCAGTCATTAAATAACTTTCCATGGAGGTTCCCAAATGCACCGTTCAGTCACACCAAAGAGTGCCACGTCCACACCACACAGATACTCACATATATACTGTACATTTTATAAATCTAACACATTTTTCTCCCATTGCACCTCTCTCACAGTGCCATTTCACACAGTACTTGCCAGTCATAGAGGAGCCTTTCCCCTGACAATGCCAGCCTTTGTCTGCTAGATGAGATTTGTGGGTATTCATGAAACCTGGCACAGGTAAGCACTTCAAATAGGCGCCCATATAACTAGATTAGAAAGCATGGTAGTGGCAGCCTGCACACAGGTCACTTAGAGACAACAGTGTAGGATTAAGAGAAAATTGTAAATTCTAAATTCTATCTGACGTACCACATGAAGAATTTCAGAGCATGTCGAAACCAGGGTTTTACATTCGATAAAACAGAGGTGTTCTCTGGTTGATTTAACTATGTGTCTTGGTCATCAAAAATATAAATACCCACATACTGATGAACAAAATGTCATCAGCCAACAATAACATGCCATACAGCATGCAGGAGAACCACAAACCTATATCCTAACCTTTTGCATATTAAATAACTGTAAAATGTAAATTAGAATATTTTGAATTGCGCATTGATCAGTGGTATGACTTGTGTTCACAACAGGTCAGAGCACAGCAATGTTGGCAATTATAGCTTAGGCTTGGACCACCAACAGGTGTTGTTTTTACCAAATCCAATCCTAATACAGCATATTCAACTGGTCATCATAGGTGATGAGGTCAGGTAAAACAGGTAAACAGGTAAATTTGATAATTTTCTTCTAGACTAGTTATTTCATAGCCTATAAGGCTATAATGCAAGAATGGAAAATGAGGGAACAACCAATTAGAGGCATACTGTTGACAGTCATGATTGATATGATAGTAAGACTGTGAATTAGAGCACGACATTCAAGTTATTCATTGTTGCACTGCAATGCAATAAATGGTGTTCCATAATACACCACAGGTTTTTATCTAAGTCAAGCTTGCAGTTTTCATCATGAATTAAATGAATACAACAATATTTTGAATTTGGTGGAACAAATTGGGGCAAATTCCTGGACTGCCAGTCTGCCCCTGGCCACTGATGCATGGCAGGTAACACAAAGTGCTGGGAATTGATGAAACAAAACAAGCCTCTGGGTAGACCATGTCAATGACATATTTCACTTAAACCCCAGGGAGTTCACTGAAATTGTTATTCTTGGAAGAAAAAAAAAAGATGGGTCACCAGCAAGCAAGGTCAAAGTTGGAACAGATTGAACATTGAGTGCAGCAGTGAGGTGTAAAATCCAAGCAGCATGTGTGGACTTTTAAGCAGCATGTAGTGCTGCTGCAAGGTTTAGGTTCTTTGTCACTCACATGTAGATAGCCAGAGACAAACAGTTTGAATTCATAATCTTGCAAGGGCTAAATGTGCATTACATTCTTTACTTTAATACTGTAATTCACAAGAAAAATAATGCACAATGGTTTAGAAAACACAGACATGGGGTAGCATATTACAAGGCGGTTTGTGGGTTAATTTTGCTTAACAATAGTGTCATAATAGAACTAAGGCAAAGCTGGAGTGGCTGCAATAAAAAGGAAAGTCAGGTGTGTAGAGATGACAGCATTTAGAGTAAGCATACTGGAAAGACTTGAAATGTCTGCTCATGTCAGCTGATAAATGACTAATGGGTGGCTGCAGCTTTGCCCCCCTGAGATCTTGGTTAAAGGGATATGGGTTCAAGTACAAGTATCTGGCTGTTGTACAAATCACCCATTGTTCCCAAAGACACCAATCATCTCTTAAAACATCTGTAACTATAATCTATGTTTTGGAGCAAAATGGACATGAGACACAACTCAAAGAGAAATCTCCATGCCTGATAAATCAACATATGAAAGGTGAAGAAAAAAAAAAAAACACCTGTTAAGGCAAAGTATTCCTTTTGATAAGTGTGAAGTGACTTTAGTCATCACAACAGGTGTCTTGGTCCAAAACTTTTCACTTGGCTCGATTGTTCTCCCAAATAGCAAAGATGTAATGGGGAAGTTCAGGCAGTTGCTAAAAAAAGAAACTGTCGAGAACATTAATGCCATTTGGTAAGTGCATGTGTATTAAGTGTCTAACACATGACATGGAAACCTATTCCTTCTTCAGTATATCAGTTGAACTGATGCCTGTATCAAATCTACAATCCACAATACAGGATGGAAGAAAAACTACCATGTCATGACATCTACACTCTTGAAAAAAACATAGGTGTAATACAGGATACTCAAAAAAGAGAAAAGTAAAGGTAGATCAGCACATTTCTAAAGAGATTTCTTTTAAATAAAAATATGAATGATGAAAGAAAACTGGTGGTGAATGACCATTTAGTAAGTAGTTGTTTTTATAATGAACAGTATATAGAGTGTATACTGTATATGGTAATTGCATGGCAGAAGAGGAGTGTTAGAGTGTTGCTGATTATTTTAAGACTTGTCATCTCAAAATCACAAATCTGTTGTTTCAAATCATGGGCATAGTAGGTAAAAATGGGACATAAATTCTCCAGACGTTTAACCCTTGGCTTTTTGTAACTTTATAGTGTTTCACCTGGCACAAAAAAACTGCGTATTCACAGAAAATTACCCCAAATATCTGTCAAAGTATGGTATATGGTGTATCTGTGCTTCCCACAGTGTGACTACATGGTGGCAGTGAATGTGGACCACAAACCAACCACTATCAGTACAATCGCATATGTTTGTATAAGGTCTGTAACATGGGGAAAGAATCTTGAGAAAAGTCTTTGTTGACTGCTCATTTGGCTACATTCTGCATAGTTACATGCTCATGACAAACTAATTTCTGGCTCTAAATTGGACTGGACGAGGGCTAACGTGCCACTGCTACAACGTAGTCAGGGCAGCTGCTACCAAGGGAGGCTGCTTCCAATGAAAGGGATTAGTGAAAACCAGTTGCCAGTGGATTAATGGGAGCCATGGGACCAGAAAGTGTCCCCCTGAAACAGAAAAACACACATATCTTCACATAAGCACACAATTTACTTGAGCACATGCTGGCACCATTGAACAGAAGCACACACTTTTACATGGTACCACATATGCAGACAGAGTACATAAAAGTTTTTGATTGATGTAAAACAGTTCCCTAAATCCCCAACAAATTTTCACCTTGCACTGCCCATGTATTCCACAGTGTAGTGAAACAGATCTAAACACAGAAAGAATAGATTTATTCTCACTGTCTTTTCCCCGCGCCCACTCCTCTTTCTCTCCCAGCCATGTCAAAGGCCTCATTTTCCTCCCCTTCTGCGACTGCTGAATCTGCAGACTCTCTTTATGTGGGATATTCAGTGAAAAGCTCTTCATGCCAGGAGACTAATGGTCTGCCATTTTCAGATAATGGGTTTTTAGTTGTCTCAGTTATATGGACAGAGTGACAACTACTTAGGGAGTGCCCACACAAAAATACAGCGTGCCTTTCACAGGAGGACAGGATTGTGGGAGAAATTGGTGGTGGACTACTACGGTTGACTGACAAGTTGTCTGGGTCTTGTCTGGTGTGACTCTTTGTACTAATATTCAAATTGTATTACTTTTAGTATATCCATTCTTGAATTAGAACAAGATTATTAGGCTGTATTATTGAAAAAATAACACAGGGTGTAAATCTTAAAAAGTAAATTAAATTAAATTATTCTCAATATTGATGATACCCCTGGTTCTTGTCAGCAGTATACACCAAAATTGTTCCAAACTTATTTAGGCACGGCGGCCCACAAACACAGCATGGATTGAAAGAAAATAAAACTGGCACTTACGTTTGTGGATCTTCACGTACAGTGTGTGTGCATGAATGCATGTTTGTATGTATGTATAGATAGATAGATAGATAGATAGATAGATAGATAGATAGATAGATAGCACAGCGGCCAACCAACACAGCACAGACAGAACCGATAAAACATAAACATTCTTTTCTATGTTAAGTTACAATGTCACAAGCATAGGCAGCAAACACAACATAAACAACACACTGTATAAATAACAAAAAAGGAGGTGTAAAAGCTCATATGTGCCTACTGATTGTAGTTACTGTTCTGATCTTCTCTCATACAACTCCTTCTTGATCTCCAGCTTCACCAAAGAATTGATGGCCAGTTCCAACTGTGTATTTTTGAAAAGGTTTGAAAATTCTGACAGCTTTTAAGTTTGCTTTATTCACACTGCAACTTGTTGAAAATGTGATGGAGGTACCTTCTTTTCTCTGTTGCAGATTTAGTAATCACTGTGTGTCTCCATATTTGCAAAACTTTTATATAGTTAGATAGTATGGAATTAGAATTGAAGAATTAAAGAGGAGATTGAAAAGGAATTAAAGAATTAAAGACTCCATGAAATGGCAATTTTATTTTCCCTCCAAAAGTTACTTCCTGGAAAAGACTCTATTGGTTAAATTCTGCACAAGTGGGTGGAACTAAAACATCCAGCCAATCAAAGCATCACAAACATTTTCACCAATATCCCATGGCACCCATTGGTTTACTTACATGTACCACATTTACATCCTGTTTCAACAGGAAATACTTCACATTAAGGAAGTCATTTTGCAGAAACAGGTAAAAGTTTTTTCTTCAAAATAAAAGCAGAGAAAATCACAACTCCAGCAAGCAGAAGTGACGTGTCACAGTTGATTTCCAAGTAAAAGTATGGGGACTACATTAAGCCTAGCTGATAACAAAGCAACCAGGTGACAGGCAGTTGTTTGCAACTAGATATAGCCACCTTCAAGGAAATCTTTGTTTTATAACTTGGCTCTAATTTTGGTAGGTTTTGTGTTGGTTTAAGTTTAATTTAAGCAATATTAGAATATTGTATATTCACAATATTGTATAAAAGTAATATTGCGAATATACAACAATTACCAACATAAGTAAAATATATAATCAAAATATATTTTGGGGCAATTTGCACTCAAAATAAAAAAGATTGCTCACTGTTTTCATTTCCATGGAAATACTTGGGGTATGGCTAATACCTGGAAAACAATCAGTCACAACAGTAGGCTTCAGTTTACTACTCCAGCAAGTAGCCAGAGCGTTTGTAATGACCTAGCAACAAGACGCTTTCTAGTCCTGTCAAAGCTTTCTTGAGATTGAGTTTCCCAAACTGAATTGATACAGCACATAAAAACACAAAACTGCTTTGCTAGTTCAGTAGTGAGTAAGATACCCCCTGAAAATAATTTTTCCATGGACAGATTTAGCTCCTAAGTCTGTGAACTGTGTATTTATAAGCTAGTATAGCGCTGTGTTTGCGTCTCACTACACATCTGATGGAGGATGTGATCCAATAATTCAGTTGTTGTAAAGTCCAAAATTAAAAATGTGTTAAAAAAAAAATGAATCAATTTCCAAAATTCACAACATGTTTTTATCTAATGAGATATTCTGCTTCAGTCCATATTAGTCAGCCTTTAGTCCTTAAAAAACAACTTTTTCTCTACGGTCACTAAACAGTTTGATCTCCGATGCGCTGCATACAAACAAGGTACACACCTGTATCAACAAGGAAGTTTAACAGCTCCATAAAATACAGAATATTCATTAAAGGAATGTGTGGATGATGTGATGATGGTGATAGTAAAGTAATATACAGTATTTGGTGATGAGCCAGGTGTGCTGTTATGCTGATTTGAGCACATTCTAAATGTTTTGTTGACATATTTGGTCAATACAAAACCAGTATTTCATAAAAATATAATATAATAATACACAAAAGACAGATAAATAGGATACTATTCCACAGAAGTGGGAGCCTGTAGAGAAAGACATGCAGATATTACGGTGTCTGTTAAAAACGCCCATAAACATCCATGAAGCTACTTAAAGCTGATAAGTTACATAATGGCAACGCAGCTGTGAAATGAGCAAATATGAATTTAAAAACATCTGATTCAAATAAAATCATGAGCGGAATTGGAGCACAGACAATCCAATCATGTTGCTCAGATAAATTAGTTAAATATGGTTCTACCAGTGTAAGCAATTTTGACATCCCACACCATTTATTTCAGATTTCCAAGGTCTGCATATTCTTGCACAGCTGGTGATACAAAGTGACCCGTCTGTTTATTGTCTATAGAGACTTCTCCAAATGTCTACCAAATAAAGAAGGTCAGTATGTGATTATGTGTGACCTTCACAGGTCATTTCGATGAATAAGTGGTCTTGTCAGTTTGCCTGGTTAAATATTATTTAATACATGAAGTCAGTTGTAACAGTTGTGCAAAGTGGCAATTTTCTGCAGTGAGAGGCACTTTCTTTCAATTGTTTTTTACTAATTATTGTGTTTTGCTCAATCTGTCCACCTGGATCTCTGTATAAAAACACTGAACACTTCCAGTTGCATTGTGTTCCACTCCAAGTGGAAAAACAGCCTACACTACCATTTATTTTCTCTGTTGTCCAGTGTGCGTGGGACTTTTGTTTTGGGAAAACGAGAAATGGATGAATAAGAAGATTGATACTGAAACTGCTGTGTTAAATTGAAAGTTATAGTGGCAGTTCCCCATTAACGGTAAAATATGATCAGATTAGCCCAAATAGTTTTAGTATTAGGAAGACTGATAAATGATGTCTTCTTTGCAAATAGTGTAACAGAAACCAAAAGCTTACTTAGTTATTTAAGAACAGTACTTAATTCGTCATTAGCTATGCAAGTGACAGCAGTTGACTTTGTGGCTTCAGCATTTCTGCTTATGTAGGTTTCCATAAATCAAGGCAGAGCAGAGCACCTCCCATTTCATGGCAACATCAGACATCGTGTGTGACTGAGTGCCATGATTAACAAACAATATTACCAGTGTGTTTAAATGTTTAAAACAGAAATTGCAGCTATGGGTGAATGTGAAGAATGTGCAACAATGGTTGGAAATTAACAAAAGGCTTATGTAGAAAGGAAGGGTTCAAGGAAGTGCAGATCAAAAGTTGGTGCAATAAATTACTTGACATCTGTGTGTCGTAATATGTGGTTATATTTTATTGTAGAGTCTGAATGTCAGATCTGTCTCGCTTGTCAGCATCAGATCCCTGTCATCTTTTATCTCTGACCCAGATCGAACGCAGGAATGTAGTTTTTTCTAGTGGAGACATGGATATGTAAACTCCCTGCACTATGGGGTCAGAGGGCACACCACATTCCAAAGGAGGCCCTTTTTTAAGTCATAATTGTGACAGTAGAAATATATTCAAAGACAATTTATGGGTGATGGTTTTATTGCCCATTGTTATACTGAACCAATCCACTATTTATGAAAAATTCAAAAAGGGGTACTTAAAGATTTTATAGTTTGTGGAAATACTTAAATAAATTCAATATCTTTAAACTTTGAGGTTTTGTGGTTAGGCACACATATGAGAGGGAGAGAAACAGAGCATTAGGATGTACAACCAAATGATTTTAGAAGAGAAAAAAAAGACTGAAAAGTGTGATATTTAACTGATGAAAAATAAAAACACACAGGAACAAATAGTGCAAGCCACTCTACTCTTTAACCTATCAACTAAGCAGAAGTGTTTTCAGTTGCTTTCGTTCTACAGCCATAGCTTTCACTCGTGGGTTTCTTTCTGTGTTTGATGCTTCCAAACAAATATTTTCAGGTTCACTGACACAGCCACTCAGGCAGCCCCGACAGCTTCTGTCAACTTACAACGCAGGACCTTTGAACCTCACAACCAAAATAAAGCTTTGTCCTGCTACAGATGGTCACCTATTCTGCCACTGATGGGGGCACATGATGACGGAGGTGGTGACCTGTGATGATTGTCCGTTTCATGGACTCTTGTTTCTTCAAGTGTGAATGTGTGTGAAGAGAGAGATGGATATTCCTGGATGAGACACTTAAAGCCTCTTTTTTCAAATCAGTTTCTATATTTAGCACCAAATCATAAATAGAGGAACAAAATACAGTTCACCCAGTATCAGACCTAACTAAAGTGCTGGACAATAGACTGTAAAACTTAATGGAGAAAAGTATAAAAAAAGAAAAACAGGTATCAAATAGATGTAGTAGTACAAATTAAAGAAAAAATTCTTGACCAGCCTTAATGCAAAACACGTTAATACTTAAATCTATTGAACTTGTATGTCATTAGTTGAACTTGTTGTCAGAACTCAAAACAGGACTCAGAAGCTGAGGTGTCAATGAGCAGATTTATTGGAGAAAACTAAAACCTCTCAACACAGTGATACACAACACAAAAGGCTATGAAAAACTAACCTTAAAGAGTCTCTTAGAAGGGAGAACGAGGCCAAACTAAATATAACAAAAAACTCTCCTTAGGGGGAAAAACTCTATCGGTTATGCAAAATTATCAAAAAATCAAAATCAAAATCACTCTCAAGGAGGAAAATCAATAAGCTACAAAACATTAACTAAAACCACTACTAGAAGAACAGTAACAAAACAAAAACTCTTCTAAAAAGGTGGAGGCTAGACAATACTATACACTAAACTAAGGACTAGAAACCAAAAACAAGACTAAGAAAGTTACAACCAAAAATCACTCTTTCGGGGTAGAAACAAAAACTCACAAACAAACACGCTTAAGCCTAAAATACACTGCATGCGGAACGGCTCCGCCACAGTGACAGGGCCAATGTTAGTGTTAGTCAATGTGTCAGCTCACACAGTCTCCGGCTCCGGAACGACTGTGGTGACCAGCAGCCCTCCGCAACACATACGCAGAGCTTCTATTTTTCACGGACGCCGGAACACGCCGCATAAATTCAGCACAGAGCAGACCGTGCGGGGAAGAAAATCAGCTTCAAAATACAAAATAAAACCTTGGTTGATTTTCAAAATAAAATACTCTGTGTTCACCGTGGATCGAGTTTCATTACAAGNGTTTCAATGTTAGTCAATGTGTCAGCTCACACAGTCTCCATCCGCGGCAGCCCTCTGCAACACATACGCAGAGCTTCTATTTTTCACGGACGCCGGAATACGCCGCATAAATTCAGCACAGAGCAGACCGTGCGGGGAAGGAAATCAGCTACAAAATACAAAATAAAACCTTGGTTGATTTTCAAAATAAAATACTCCGTGTTCACCGCGGAGCGAGTTTCGTTACAAGAACACGTCATAATGGGCGGGGCCGACCTGAAGTCAACAGGTGAGTGGTTTACAGGTGTAATCATTTATGACACCTCACATCCTTTTTATAAGGACACCAGAAAAAGATGCGCCGTGGAATGCCACTACAGGAGTCAAAGAGACTACAGCCGGCAATATCGCGCGATTATGCATGAATTTGCGGGATCTCGTGCGTTCTCGTGACGCTCGGTAGCCGGTGGAGACGCACCTGAGCGCATCACAGACGGATTATGTGTGAGTGGGCCGTTCTACTGAGCCGTTCCGCAGCCGTTCCGCATGCAGTGTATTTTAGGGGTAAGACTGTGGACAGGGCTTGGAGCTGGCTTGGGTGCACGAACAGAAGACGAAACACTTTGGCACAGGACAAAAAGAGACACAGAACCTATATAGACACACACAGATGGGTAATGGGGAACAGGTGGAGACAATCAGGAATCACAGCAACAGGTGACACACAAGGGAAGGGCAAGTGATCTGAAACGAGAGGGCAGGTGAATTTCAAAATAAAATAAGAAATGACGAGACAGAACAAAAAGCTTGACTTCACCGCGGTGTGACACTTGTGTGGCTAAACAGGGACATAGAAATCGGTATAAGACACAGTGTCTATAGAGACAGAAACACAAATTACATTGAACATACAAGATTCACAATATGCACAAACAAAATATAAAACAGTAGAAATACATGGTATGTAAACATCAGGTTTCAGCCATCATGCATATACAGTCTATTACAGTTTGTTCAGAGCACAACACTCATGTCAACACCCTGATTAAGACCCAGTGGTAAGGGCAAACAGAGATGCATAGCAACAATAGTAGGGACAATAACAACAGTAATAATAATATATAATAATAGGATTATGACAAATAATAATAGCAATGGGCATCGAGCAGGACTACGGCCGCAGGCACAACCATGATTCATTGGAACCTGCAATATAAGAACGCACAAAAACTCTGTGGAAGAAGCTAAGTTAGAAACATGCATTAAAGGGAGGTTAATGTGGACAACTGGAGAGAGAGGAGCAGAGAAGATCCTTTCCCTTATTTCACTGCAACTATGTGCATTTCCGGCACACATTTTTTTAACCTTTATAAAAAACCAGAGTATGCTCTATTTTACACACATTCACACCTGGAAGCTGCTCAGTGCAGCAGGTGGGGATTAAGTGCTCTGGTCAAGGGCACCTCAGTGCTGCTCTTTCACTTTTCCTGGCCCGATTTACTCTGCACATTTGAGGATCAAACCATCGACCCTCCAGCTATAAGCTTGCAGAACCTATGCTAAGCCACCAGACACTCATGTTTATAACAAGTCTGAAAAGTATCTGCAGACTCATAAATTTAGTTTGAGCTTCCGCATCCGAATGAACTTTGTTGCACTGCAGCACTCGTAAATGTGTCAGCAAATTCTGTCAATGGAACTCTGCGAGAGTTTGTATTTTAGTGACAAACACCCAGCCTGCAACCACATTTAAAATGACATTCGGTTGCCTTGGTAAATATCCACTTATTTTAAATACTAAATATGTATACTTTAAATATACTTTAAACATGGTGTGTGTCCTGACTAAACTATGACAATCAATTACACAAAACATGTATCCTAAAAGACATTTTCACATTGTTGCCCAAATGTTTTGTGATATTTTAGGGAGCACTGTCAGTAGCAGAGAACTGTATCACCTATCTTTACATTTTATTTATTTTATTTATTTTGACTTCTCTAAAACCCAGATGATCCCCCTTCTTGGCCTTATAGATCACTTACAGCTTCATTTAGTGACACTAATTCATTGCTGTGAGTAAACTTTAGCTTGAATGCCCATTAGTATAATGCTGTTCAGCTTGTCTGCACTTTGAAGAAAACTAGGCATTGCCAAAAGAACAAAGCAGGCCCTTCATGGGGAAAGGTAGAGTGTTCCTGCAACCATACAAGGCATTCCCTTCAATCATGGATGAACATTTGCTGTGGATGGGATTTCAAAAATACAGACTTAGCATCCAGGTGGAGGGTAATTTTATTGTCAATTTGGCCATTGTGCCACCGAGAAAAGCCTCGTTGCACATACAGTGTGTGTGCATGTGTAAAAGTGTGCTGAAACTTTCATATTCTCCATCATTCCTCTAATATTTTAGACTTGAGATTTCGCTAATTACACAGGAGTTTGTGGAAAAATACCAGTTCACATCCAGTCGGGCAATCTCCTTCTGCACCATGCAGTGCCTGTGTATGAGTGTGTCTGTGTATTCGTGGGTGGTCTGTGAGATTTCCATACTCTGATTATCCTGAGGAGGTGAGGTGGGTTGTTGGTTTGGTAACTGGCGGTGAATTCAAGTTTGTCAGCATTATGTGCCACTGAAGGAAATTTTAATCCATATCAGCAAGTTCACCCAGTACAACTTTGAATAGTGCTGCTGTGGAGCAACTCATTTGTGGTGAACAAATACAGTCACTGAGATAAGGTGAGTAAAAAGTGTATGCCTGCACAATGCAGTTAGTGTCTGAGATGTGATTCACTGAGCGAAGACTCCTCGTGAGGAACTAATGTCTGCAAGAGTCCAGTGGTTACACTGAATAAATCCTAAAGTTAAGTAGCTGTATTCTTTCAAATGCTTGCTAGTTAATATTAAAGGGCATCATTCATTATGACACTGACTAAGCTATTTCATTTAACAGACCTAGTCCTTGGCCCTTTTCATACATTGGCTGACCCACATTGATACCTGGAAATTCCAAAGGTTCAGAGGAAGTTTCTGTGGTAGCTACTGTACAGTATAAGCCCACACACCCTCCATGTCCTCTGTATTGAGGTTGCTAGTCTTTCAACATAGTTTACCTAGGAGGTAAATCAACTGTGAAGCAGTACGGTGGGAGTGCAGCAAAGAGCATGTCCATTGCGTATGTACAAAGACTTTGTCTCATGCTAATGTAACACTTCATGGACATTCTCCATTCAGTTATCACTGAAAGGAGGGAGGTCAGATCTCAGTTAAATGCCCCAATTCAGTTGAAACAGAAAACATAAACCCTTGCATTTCATTGCATTATCAAAACTATAACACTGACAGGTTTTGTGAATTCTATTTGACTCTGCAAGAATTTTGCAATAGGATCTTTCACACATAACCTACAGTTAAATGAGAGCTGTGCTTTTCCTCATCTCCCTGCCAGCAGGTTCAGTTCCACAGCGCTCTATGGACACTGGCGGGTTGTGTGGGTCAGAGACTCTTGGCCAGACATCGGTTTCCCACAGAGTGAAACCCAGCCACTAGTTTGCAGACATGCAAATGTTTGAGTGCAGAGAGAGAAACACTTTCCTATGGGTCTGGCAGTGTAAAATAGAGCTACTGTACAGTCCAGAAGGTAAGACTGGCAGTGCCACTGAAACTGGCATCACAATTATCCTCGGTCTGTGCAAGATTTGAGGCAAAGTTTCGGGAGATGAAGGCTTTTAATGCAAATCATTGAGCCACATTTACTGCATATTTTTTTAAAGATGCTGCAGGTCAGGTTTTTGTTATATCCATGATTCAAAACTCCGGCTTGTTTTCATCTGGCATCTGTGCTTAAAGTTTTACAGTCTTTTTCCCAGCCAAGATGAAGGCAGTTATTATAACATGGCTGCTTACACAATACAGAGGTGGTGAACTTTAACAGGCTCTCACCCCTGCAGAATGTCATAAGACTAGCCACTTTGTTTTTAAGTTTCAGCCCTCCAGAGATGCTCTTTCCACTCCAGTGATCACACACAGCTAACTAGCAATAATTAGCACAATTCTTTAGCCCTTCGTTTTCATCTTAGACTCTCAAACCCAGAGAAAGAGGTGTTAGCAAATAGCTTATGTTGCGTGTGTAACTTTAACGTAATGGAGCACCTTATCTGTGTTTGTAAGTCACAGTTACGGGTTACAGTGGTTTAAAAAAAAGATGCAACATAATTATTTTAATTACTTAGAAAGAGGAATTTGTGACCTAAACCATTACCTCTGCTAGTGTTGTAATTAAAGAGCTTCATGCACTGAGAGCAAAACCAGTGTTTTGATAGGACACTTGTTGCCGAAAATAATATGCAACTGATTGGATTAATAGCCCAAAATACTACTTGGACAGCAATAGATCAACATGATGATTGCCACTATAAATCAGATTAATCAAGAATATGTCAGCTTATTCCAGTATTGTGTCCCTTTGTGAACTATCACCTCTCACATGATCAAACAGGGTCAGGACAAGACCTCCCACACTGCAACACTTTTCAGGCCAACTGATGTAGAGGACTGACATCAGCACAATACCTTCACTAATCAGTGGTTATTATGAAGACTAATGTGTGAGTCACTCAGCCATGTCCAGTACATTATCTAGTTCAGTTAAGCTATTTGAAAGGGAGGGGTGAAGCAGTACAGTAATGAATTCCAAGTGCAACTTTCCACCTGAGTGCCAGTGAACCTACAGAACCAACGATCTGCTGTTTTGTGCCAAATAATTGAAACTGCCATGCCTCCATGATTTTACAGATTGCTCTTGTAATCCACAAATAGAGCTGGCCTAATTTATAATTGAATCAGTGTAAGTATGTACTAGATTTACTAATAAACTTATTTAGGACTTAAAATAGGTCACCAATGCAGAAGTTATAATAAGCATTAACTTTGTAACTTTATAAAACTACCATTTTATAATTTATATTTATTTAAGAAACAATTGAAGGTTTATGAAACATTGTTGCACACCCATCACATAATCTGTTCCAACTTGTCTCCTCTGGTAGGTGCTACAGAGCACTTTAAACCAAAACAACCAGACACAAGAGCAGTTTCTTTCCACCCACCATCACTCTGATGAGCAGTTCAGTCACATAGTGTCAGAAAAACAACCCCTGTGCAATAACCATGTTAACATCCACTCTACCTGCAGACTACACCCTGTTTTTTAACATGCACATACAACATGTACAAACATCTATGTATTGTATATAGACATATACATGACCAACTGTACATATACATGTACATCTACTTATGTGTATATGTATACTTTATGTATATAAAGAAATATACTACATAAATCATTCATTTTTTAATATTCTAATATAACCATTTTTCCATATCAGGATCATGGGGAGCTGAAGCCAGTCCCAGTTGGCACAGGGTGGTACAACCTGGACAAGTTGCCAGTTCAACAATCACAGGGTGGCCACACAACCATTCATGCTATGGGCATTGTAGTGTAATAATTAACCTATGAAAACTGTGTGTCTTTAGAAAGGCGGAGGAAGCCAGAGCACACAGAAAGATCGCTGGCAGGGAGTAGAACAACTTCATATATGCTAATACACTAATAATTCTACTTTTTTTTTTTTTTCAAATCATGTTTTAAACACATTGGTTGACCAAATGCATTTTTATTTAACCTATACCCGTTTGGTGATGTTTTTTTTTCCAGACAGCATGGTGTCTAAATTCATCTAAATTTACATAAGCTGTAATTTAACGTGAAATCAAATAAATATTAGTCCCCTAAAATATAAAGTAAGATAGATAAATGGATAACTGGGAATAGGTCCATTGGTGGCCAAGAGCCAGGCTGGAGCACCATCTGTAAATATTTAGGGGAAACAGTTGTTTCACTCTGAGCTGATACATCAAAGGTGTATGTATTATACTCAGTAAGGTCAAGACAACAACAGTGAAGGGATCAGTATTCTTCAACAGCAGTACAGAGTTTCTGCAAAGTCTGACTAAACCTTCAGTCATCAAACTAGCTGGCAACCAACATCTCCCCCTGGTCCATGCTCACCTTTATCTTCCTCCCCCACTTCCCTTCACTCTTGCTCACTGTCAGCTCCCATCAGCCTCCCCTCTGTGATGCTCAAAGAGGAATTTTACAGCTGCTGTCAGTTTTCTATTCACACACACACACACACACACACACACACGTGCATGGACCAAAACACACAGACACACGCATACATGCACATATAGGTTCACACTCATGCTAACACATATGGACGGTGGATGCATATAAATCAAATAAGAGAGCATGCACACAGATGCACATATGCTTTTTGCAAGCACAAATTCATGCACACTCACACACATGTTGCCTTGATGGCAGTTTTAGACAGCTAATTAAATGACACCATGCAGTGAAAGCTACCTGGGGCGACTAAAGCAGAAAGAAACTTTAAGAACCACACTGTGAGACTTCAAGGAATAGTTTGACATTCTTGGTTTTCTTGCTGGAAGTTCAATGAGAAGATCAATACCATTCTCATATCTTGGTGGTAAATATGAAGCTTCCAGTAACAGTATCTCTGAAGCTCACTAATTAACACGTTATATATTGTTTGTTTTATCCATTCAAAAACTGATTTTGACATCCTTGGAGGGGCTGTATGCCAAACTATTTCTTGGCTGGGGACCAGTTGCCAGGCAACCAGCAAAGACTCCAGGGATTGTTTTTTAATTGAATTCAATTCAGTTGTATTTATATAGCACCAAATCATAACAGAAGTTATCTCATGACACTTTCAATAAAGAGCAGGTCTGATAATACAGATAATTTATGGGAACACTTCAATTTTAAGCAAATAAACAAGAAATAACATGTTAATTCATGAGGTTTTGAAATTCTGGTAGGCAGATTACCTACCCAGCTACTGGCGATACTTTTCTCATCCCATCTCAATCTCAGCACAAAAGCAAATAAGTATATTTCCCAAAATGTTTCATTTTACAACAACAGTCAGAAATATGCACAAAAAATCGTTGCAGATGTTTGTGTAAAGAGATAATTGTTTTAGTGAATTTATTTATTTTATTTCCGACCAGTCCACAGATCAAACTTCTGTTTGCAGCTTGTTTAATGCAAGTGATGCACTGTATGTGTGAGATTGCATATTTCAGTGTGTATGGAAATCTTTCTATATCTGCCAGATCTTTGTCTTTGTACATCCCCAGATGTCATTGGAGACAGGCAGGCAGACAAACAAGCAGTGAGTCAGACAGACAGACTGTTCAGAGGTTTAGAGGTCAATTCACTCACAGCAGAGAGCTGAGTTCAGACTACAGGGGATTTCTTTATACTAAACCCCTTCAAACAATACATCTTCTTTTTATTTCTCAATCTGGTGTACCTGCACACGCCCCACAGTGAAGCATACTGCAGACTTTTTCAAAGTCTGACAACACAATCCTCTCAGTTTCAAAGTTCAAAGATTTGGAATTGTTCCAATCAGCTGAGTGCATTAGCTGAACAAATATAAAGACTTACACAGAAATCTGAAAGCAATATATTTTCATTCACATGATAACAGTCACTTAGGTGCAGAATGAGTATTGTATTCCAGTGTGCACACATGTGTGCAAGTATCTTGGGGTGTGTGTTAATGTAAGAGGAGGAGGGGCAATATAACTTGAGCAGCAGCTGACACTGTAAAGATTTTCTGAGCCTCCAAACATATGGTAGGAATTGTCTTCATGATTGCATTTTATCACTGATTAAATCCAGAATTGGCAAACATAGGCATAAATCTGGAAGTAAGTTTTGTATGTGTATCAATTTTATAAGCCTAACTCTCGGGATGATAATGTTCTTACATTTACATTTGCCCACTTCTTATCTGTGAGGAGTTGCACTTAGAGGAAAGTTGGTCATTTGGTTTTGATACTACAGTATTGCCTTATTTATTCCCTTCCTGTCTTTGAAACAAATAAATCCTCCATGTGTGACACTAAAGTTAATCTAACATGTCACAGACCATTTGGAAGATGCATCAGACCCTCAGGACAGAGTGTGATAGAGAGCTGTAGTTGTCCCACTTTTGGGTGTAGCCTTTGTTCCTCCAGCATCCAGTGTAATTTTTTAGAGGTCTTCTCTCATCACTCTCACTGAAAAAAAGATACTTGGGTTTTCTTCTATATTTCTAAATGCATTCTGTTACTTTCCTGGAGACCTGAACACCAAGCATATATGAAGTTGTTTAAAATCCAATTAGTATAGATATCAGCTTTACCTATTAAGAAAAAATACATTGCAGGGTGACACTTGTGGAACTGAGGCTATAGCTTAAAGAGGGTGTAACTTTATAGACCAGCTTGTTCACAGTCACCTCTGAATCCTTACACTCCAATACTCTGACTTGGTGCCAAAAAGATCACACCGTAAACCGTCACACATTTATTTCTCCTGCAGCACAGCAGAAAACTCATCTGGTTTTCTTTTTGGGGAGGATGAAATGCTCCAGAATATGAAACAAGCGCTCCCGATCCTTTGGCTCCCACACTCCTAAGCACTTCCATGAATGATTGTGGGGAGTTTAGAAATGTTGGCACTGTGCCTATCAGTGCAGCTGCGGAATACAGGAGAGATGGGAGAATGACGAGCGGATTAAACAGGGTCAGAGGTTAAATTTCAGACCGTAATCCATCACAAATTACTGATTACCTGCTCCAGGGTGTAACCTGCAAATCACGTTTGGGTTACAGAATCCAGACTAGTGGATTTCGAATAAACATTTTCTTCCTGTACTAAATGCATCATCATTTAAAAATGACCTGATGTGGAACAAACATAACAAACAGTTGTTATTGCAGCACATGTAAGGAAGAAATGTAATTACTTCATTACTCTGCAAGCGAACAGAACTTTCTACCTGTCTTCTTCTTTTCACCACACACTGACTCTGCTCCTCCTGCAACCTGAGAGATGGATACAAACCCCATCGCTCAGCACAGGTGTCAAATGTGATTGGCTACAGGCTGTGCTTACCACCACCACCACCACCCCCCTCTTTAAAACACACACACACACACACACACACACACACACACAGTCAGCAGCCGTGTGTTCAGTGCTCTCTCAGCAGGATCCCCGGGGGGGCCAACTCAGACTCGGTGCGACTTTCATAGAAGTCTGCTATTTCCAAGACGAGACGCAGCCTATTTAAGACAATCACATGATTTCATTGGGAGTCAAAATGGTCCGCGGGGGTCACTGGGCAGAGAGAGAGAGAGAGAGAGGTAGAGTGAGTGTGTATTTGCGATAGAGGGAGAGAGAGGGAGGGAGAGCGAGAGAGAGAGAGAGAGAGAGAGAGAGAGGTTGGATACTGGTCGGATTGTGTGAGTTCGAAAAAAGGGGAAATGCGAGAGAGAACTTGAGTTCAAGCGATTTGCCGCGTCCGGGTGCTGCGCTTAGAAATGAATGGAAACCAAAGTGGCACAAGCGAAGAAGTCTGCATCTGAAACTCGTTGATGCTTCATTCACCTCAACTCCTGCAGACCTGCTGCTGCTGTTATTGGACTGGTTTATTGGAGCTACTCTTTGGGACTGTTGGCAAGTGGCCGTGGGATTTTAGGCTTTCAGCTTTTTGCGTAAACGTGACCCGCGGAGATGGCTTTCTTGCTGATTTGCGCAGGGTGGAGAAACAGGACGCGGCCGTTGCTCCTTTTCTATCTCTTTTGCTTTGTCACACTGAGCAAAGTAAGTGAGTTGTGTTATCTCCGCCGCGCCTGTACTCACATGCATGCAGAGCTCATAAAGTTGTCAACACCTCAAATGAGTGCTGGAGTTTTTTTTTTCCATGAGATTCTGCAGGATATGTGCACAAAGCAAGTCCTACATAATATTTCCTTCTTTACAGAGCGTGCTTATGAATGATGGCGCTGACAGCAATGAATCTCATCAAGAAGCATCGACCCTGCTTCGGTCTCTTAATTTACCTCAACACACAGGTATGTTCAAGTCTTCAACAAATGTCATGTCATCAGTGTTTTTCCATTTTTCCTTTTTTCTTTTTTTTACTGTAAGAGTGCTATATGGTGTATGTCTTGCTTACAATCATAATAAAAGTAAAGTCATCCACCGTATACCTCACACCAGCGGCATCAAACAGCGCTCACCTGCGCTCTGTGTTTCCTCTCTTCACCGCAGGGGGGCGACCTGCACCCTGACACAGAGCCATCAGCGTGTGCTGCAGGAGTTGAGCTCAAAATAAGCATTAGTTTACTCTTGGTTACTCTAATTGAACCATTGATTTGTGGAGCTCTTTATTATAAGCAATTAATTTAAAAAAAAAGTATCAATATGTGACATTAGTATCATTTATGAGTGGCACATATCTGATGTGTTTTATTAGTAGTAAATTGTAATGGGGAGTGAGCAAAGCCTCCAATAAAGAGCACCGATTCTTGCTGCTTTGTCAGTACAGTAATTAGTGCAAGCACTAAGTTTCATCTGGTCTTTGTTTTGTAGATCTAACCCCATGTGGAGTGCTGAGTCAGCGGCTGCGTTGGCTGTGCATTCTCCTTAAGATCCTTTTTTTTTTTTTTTGTTACCACGAAAAGCAGACACATAAACAAATAAACAGACATCAAAACCTCTTTTCTCTGGTGCACATGTGGAGATGATGTGAAACAGAAGTGAGGGGAAGCCCTTATACCTCTGTTTCAGATCATCTCATCACCAGTGTTTTTTAACAAGTATTGCTAAGTGTTAATGTCTTAACATTCATACGGTTATGTTAGAGTGAGTGAGGAAAGGGTTCACATGTTCAGTCTTTTGTTAAGTTTAAGCCAAGGCGCCCATTGGTTAGACCCCCTATCAGTACTAATGGCATTCAGGAGCCACTAAACCAACACACTACCCACCACAGGATCTTGTCTCAGACCATCAGACAAGATGTGTGTGTGTGTGCGTGCGTGTGTGTGCATGTGTGCACTCTGTTCCCGCAGACTCTTTGTTTGTATACTGTCAGACATGGGTCACTGCAGCTGGTTTTTGAGTTAGGACGGAACAAACAGAGTTGACTAGGTGTAGCTGTGTGTGTTGGGGGGTAGGTGGACAAAATGACAAAGATAGAGAAGACCATTTTCTGGTCCTTGTGTCTGGACAGAAAAAGGTTTGAGACTTAAAGTATGTGTTTGCTCTTTGCAGACCTCTAACTCTCTGGGCAGATCATGGCTGTAACACTTTAATCATTAGAGGTTTGCTTCCCACTGCGACCACCCAAAAGCTAAAACATATGCAGTTGTGGTAATGCAAGGTGCTTTAAATAAATGCATCCACTAATAAGTATATGTCATGTTGTGGATAGAGGTTTTAGTCAGCCTCAATATGCACCAAATAGCCAAGTTCAAACCTGAGGCATTCACACTGGCAGTGATGACACACTGTCTGTCACCCTGCATGTTTCTCCCACTGCCATAACATGTCTGTCTCTGCGCTATATTTACTCATTATTCAGGCTTGCTAAAGCAG
Organism: Larimichthys crocea; assembly: GCF_000972845.2. Lineage (NCBI taxonomy): Eukaryota > Metazoa > Chordata > Actinopteri > Sciaenidae > Larimichthys > Larimichthys crocea. The sequence continues at coordinate 21,829,898 of NC_040023.1, forward strand.
GTCATACTGTACAGTAACTGAGACTGGCTCTCGTTGAATGTAAGTCCAAGGTTGCTGTTATTTTTGTGCACTTTAAGTTGATAAAGTGACCACATATCAGTTTCCCATCCCAAGATTAAAGCACATTTGCAAAGCCTATTACAACACTGTCACAAAATCAACAATGACAGTTTTATTTGTTTGCCTGGTAGTTACTCATAGACCCAAAGCGTATCAAGTGCAGAGTGTTTCAAGGTGTGTGATGGCTTATGGTACCAGGCTCCCTCTTTAACCACTAAAGATTCCACCACAGTAACAAAAGTTACTGTGAAACACTGTAATATTTCCCCCAGTGTCACTTTAACAGTCGATAATTCACAGTTTAAACACATTTTGTTGCATTTCATACATTCTTTGTGCACGCAAGAGGCGTTGTCTCTGAAGCCTTGCAATGCATCCATAGTTTTGGAAGCAATGACACGCTTAATTCCTCATACAGGATACCTTGCTTTATAAGTCAGTCCATTCATAGTCAGAGGATGGACAGGAGTGACGTCTGCTGTCATGATTTCCTCTGGAAAACCAATTTCGGTGCAGCTCAAGAAGTCAGATATTCTTCTGATATGACCTTTGGAGGAAAGCCCATTAGTTTCTGAGACAACAGCATCATTAGACATTTAACTGATCTAAGAGGCCAGGCCTGTGACCTGCCACCATCTCCCTTTATGGCCTGCAGTTATCCAGCCTGAGCTGTAGTAAAAACTGTAGTAAAACACTAGGTCAAACATGATTCACTCTCCGCTGAAGGGCCTCTATTGGAATTGTCTAAAACCCTTCCTTTTCTTGTAACTCTTTCTTGACCTTGCCAGCAAAAGTATATGAGGCAGGTCAAGGAAAATTTACAAAGGAAGGGAAAATGTAGTTTTTATTTAGTCCATGATGTGACCAAGGTAGCAGCTGACACAGCATGCATTACATCACATTAAATGGTGTTGACAGATCAAATTAGTAAGGGCTGACCACAAGGACAATGGGTTTTAGTTTTGCCAAGTTGCATCTACAAAATATAGTCCATAACAACAAGCATCATAGGGCCGCAGAAATCTGTCTCACTGTTTGATCACATAAGATGATGACATCTATATATTTAATATATCTATATCAAAAGAGAAGGTTTTACCTTTTAAACTTCCTGCTTTCTCTCTTTCTGTTCTCAGTAAAATCCTATTTTAATATTTTTCTCTCTTCTTCTCTACCTGTTATCCTTTATCTCTCATCCAGAATATGAGATTGTATCTCCTTATGAGGTCAACGACCAAGGTGTTTACATCTCTCATGAAGTGGCCCATCACCAGCGCAGGAGACGACGCAGATCCCTGACCCCAGATGCAGACTCATCAACCACTGAGAGCAGCAGCGAAACTGTCCATTTCTGGTTGAGTGGCTTGGGGCAGGACTTCCACATGGAGCTGAGGGAGGCCTCAGAGAGTCTTATTGCACCTGGCTTCACCATCCAGGTCCTGGGAAAGAATGGCACCAAAAGCCTGAGGGCCTACCACCAGGACGACCTCTGCTTTTACCAGGGGTCACTGAGGTCAAGGGTCAACTCCTCTGTGGCACTGTCCACATGCATGGGAATGGTGAGTCTGAACATGCACAGAGTCGGATTGCGGGAGGGTTTGGATAAGAATGAGAGAATAGACAAGTCGGATATGGGAGTTTGCATCAGGGAAAATGACTCCAGGGTCAGTTAATGTAGTATATATTGGACATTTTTTTAATTTTGGCAGCATTTGGATTGATCTATCAAGTGAGTACTGTAATTGCTCTCACTGACCTAGAAGACATAGTGAGCCTGGGAGTGAAATGTAAGAAAACTGACCCCTGATAATACAAACACAGTTGTAGTGTTCTTGTCACGCTGAATCTGAGACAGAGAGAGATCCATGATCCATTTAAGATTTCAATTCCAAGTTTAGGAAACACTAAACATTAACGCAAAAGATTTATTACAGTAGAAGTAAATGACTAAAAGCATAAATATTTTACATGTGCTGTAATTTTATGTTAGAAAATATTAGACACCAGATGCCAGCCAGACACTGAGCTAAAGGAAAGAGTGAGACGGGAACAAAGCATCAAAAGAGGAGAAAAATCTGATTACAGCCAGTCAGTGAATCTCGATGAAACCACAATTTTTTCTTTGTAAGTCATTGTCCTTTTCTTCGACACATGCAGAGTCTGATGACTGTGTGAAGCAGCCCTTTCAGCAGGCTACTGTGAAGCTTCCTTTCACATGGCACTTGAGTCAGTGCATTGTCTGTCTGGTCTGGTTAGAACATTGACTTGTACTTGACTTAAGTTGACTTAAAAACCCACTGGCTAAGTTTGCAAATTGTGCACAGAAGTTTCTTCCACCAGTCAGTCGTGCATCAGTAGTTCTAGCTCATTGCACTTTTGCCTAAATCAGCTAATGAATAACTAATGAATGGAAAAGTCAAGTCTGAACACCACAGCATGTTTGGTTAATTAGCCAGGAAAATTCCCAAAACACATGCATGCCAAAACAGTGTTTTGGTAGTATTTCTTATTATTATTTAGTATAGAGTTTGACCAGCTTTCATGGCCAGTACATGAAGTAAATTTTTATTCTTAATCCTGACTGACATCTTTAGAATGGATTTTATTAGTTTCTTAACTCACAAGCAATAATATTTGCAGATCTAACACAGCTGGCAGCGCAGTAGGGAACTGACTAGAGTATATAGGAAATGTAATTGAACCGAATTGACTTATTAGGAAGGGTGGAGTGCAACTGGATACCAAGCTAACTTGTAAGTAATGTTCATATTAGCATGATATACAACATACTAAAAACTACACAACTAATAAGCTTACAGTATATCTAAATCCCAAACTGAGCAGATTTATTGGTGTTGAAACGATCAGTTAATAACTGTGAAGTTCATGTTTTTGTGGCAGATTGGGTTGAAGTGTGTGAACCAAGGACTAGCTCTATATTTGTTCTGGTAGTGTTTAGCAGGTAATTTTAGTTTTCTTCATACCTTTTTTTTTCCATGTTATACATCTAACTCGTCCTGGATAAAGATGTAGGCCAATATTGCTAAATGAACAACTGGTGATTACTGTCTCTGGACTTGTTTGTGTTCTGTGGAAAACTTTAGCTGAATTTCAGTTCAGTTGCTTTGGTGGTCCTTCTCTTCTGCATGAATATAAATGAAACCTTACTGTAAGAATGACATTAAGTAAGCCTAAGTGAAGCAGCTCCACCCCAGTGAGACCCCAAGTGTTATAGCCCTCTTAGCAGTCTGGACTATAGAACAAAGGGCTTTATGAATACACACTAATCCTCTCATTCTTGAACTCACATACACACATTCATTTATAACTCAGCAATTACTGGCGACAGCAACTGGGCAGTACGCAAAGAAACTCATGCAATCTTACTTACACTTGAATGCAGTCTTGCAGTTCATAGCTTGAGAGCATTTCAGATTGTGGTCATATAAGCTTTGCATCTGAATGACCGCAGCAGAAAAGCAAACAAAATGTAGTCTTTCAAATTTGCCGTCTTTTCATAGTTTTGACCAAACAAATTCCTGAAAAACCATGTTTTATTTAAGCATGTTTTTTAATGTTTTTAATCGCAGTAAATTTCAGGCCTGTCTTTGCTGGTTTTCTATTTTCATTGAGGACCACTGCTGTGTCTGAGAATTGCCCTCTTAAACTACAGACAGAATGGCACATCTCCAGGGATGCTTCTTCTTCTGTGTGTGTGTGTGTGTGTGTGTGTGTGTGTGTGTGTGTGTGTGTGTGTG
>NC_040023.1:21834285-21884908 GCF_000972845.2 Larimichthys crocea
CTGCATATTTTTACCAACATTTTCACAATGTGACCTAAATACTGAATATAAGATGTTTGTTTGTGACGTATACACATACTATGTTTTGTGTGCTCTAGATGTTGCAGATTATCAGCCTCTGACTGGTCAAAACTTGGTAGCAAAGTTCACATGGCCACCTGAGAGCTTATAAGTGACCTTGCACCTGCTTGGCAGGAGGCAGGTAAATATTGACCAGAGGAATCCCGATCAATAGCTGTATCAGCGAGAGCACCTGGCCTCCAACTGCAGCACTCCATGGCCCCTTTTCCTTGTTGATTGAGTTCTTTTATTTGCTTACAATTATCAACCTGATCTTGACCTTTTCAAGTGCTGAAACCTCTCTTGTAAGTGTGTTACACTGTAAAGCTTACGTATAATTCGCCCACGCACTCCCCTCCTCTGGCAGCCCATATAATGGTCAGCCCCGCTTTGAAGACAATAGAGAGTTCAGTCATAAAAACCTCATACTTACAAACAAGAATTGGTGGAATAGAAGAAGCAGGCCAGTCCTAGTGACTGTGTTCACCTGCCAAATGGTTTGAGAATGTGCACAGTGATTCACATGTGGAAGAGGAGATCATAAAGCAGGTCCCTCTCTGTGTCGACTTTATATGCTGCAGCGTAATCCTCTTAAGTCTTTTATGGGGGTGAGGGACTTGAGGGGTGAATTGAGTGCCATGCAGGCATTGCACTCTGACACTATGAATCATTATTTTTTCCCTATGTGACAAGATGATTTTTAAGTCATGCTAGCAGTATGGCTCGGCTCTAGGGACAGCCATGCCGGTCTGTCGATCCACAACTGATCCAGACTAAAATCTCTCAATGTACTGGAGATTTCAGTGTGTCCAGTTGTGTCCTGTAGTAGGCCTCGCTGCCACTATGCGTTCCCCAATTTTCAGTTTTCAACAAAATTACATGCACTTCTTGCGTGCAAAAATTCAGTACCGTCTCATAAAACTCATATAAACAGATACTCAGCTCCCCACTACATATCCATACTTTGGTTTGACTAATACATTCATGCTGACATGCTCAACTAAGATGGTGAACATGGTCAACATTATACCTCCTTAACTTCATTACATTATGCCATTGTGAGCATGTTAGTGTGCTGACATTAGTATTTTGCTCAAAAGAGTTGTGGCTAAGTACAAAGCCGCTAGCATGGCTGTAGTCTAGTTAGTCTGTAGAGAAACTGGAAACAGTTACCTGCTTGCTTCAGTGACGTATCTCACAGAACCTTTTTCTGTATGTGGTTTAACTTGAGGGTAATAGAATGCAGTAACAACTGGATCCTATAAAACTGAAATGCCTTTCCCAAAGGCTTTATAATGCCATTCAATGTCAAATTGTTTTACCTTTTTGTGGATTCTATTTAATGTCTTAATAAAATTTCCTCTATAAATATTATAACCACCAATCACTCTATAAACTAGTAAATACAAAGGGACACTTCTTGCAATGTTTCTGCCTATTTTCGCCTCATGTACATTATCTCAAGGCTTTATTACCCCTGAACATACATCAGTATCTGTTTGTCTAATCTAATTTCTAAATCAGATTTCTAATGCCCACCTTTTCTTTGTACCAAAGGGAAATGCTTAACGTCCTCCCATTACAAATCACTTTGAGGTCATGTGCTTTCCTCTTGTAAAAGGATGGGCGTGTTTCTTGCCTCAGGCCTTGTAGTAGTAGTAATAATAGAATGCTGCATATTTGTCCCACCTCTGGGATTTCCAAGAATATATGAGGGATGATCTATTGATGTGATGAATCTTTGAAAAGCAGACAGTGTGGTCTTTGCAGGTTTTCAAAAGATACACGATCAATGAAATTATTTTCAAGGATTATTACTGGTTTTGTCATTTGCTAACATCACACATGGTTTTCTCAGTCACACAAAGTAGATTAGGTATTGAGTCATGACCATGTGTGAGACTGGAAGTCAGTTCGGAGTGTTTGTTGTTTCCAAATTGATAGACCTCCAGTTTTGTGTAATGTATTCTAGACATCTAGCCAATAGATGACTAAGGTACAGCTTGAAGTAAAATAGCTAATTGATTAAGAAAGGGTGTCTAATCCTGAAGTGCAATTTCAGAGTATCACTTCCAGTTTTCCAATAAGCCCTGTCAACATTGAGCCAAAGTTTGAATCCCTGTCTTCAACTGCTAGAAATGTAGCCATCGTGGAACCAGTTTGCATGAACCAAACACCGTAAAAGAATTATTCAAAATTATTATAGCATTTGCTCTGTCAAAATAAATGTTTGGAAATTTTAAGCCCATAGTTGCAATGTTTTGAAGAATAGATTTGTAGTGGCAACTTCTTCTTTACCCCACTTTTTTTTTAACCTTGTACCAGAAAACTAGTAGTAAATTTAAGTAACTACAACAGTAAAGTTTTGGTCTCTCTTGGTCTGGATTAGGGAGAGCAACTTAAAGAAGTAGACAAAACGAAGGAAGGGGAGAACACGGCAAATGCTGCACACAGTCAGGTGCACCTTGTAATGCGCTGAATGCTTCCCGCCTCAGTTCCGTTTTCCTACCGTTCCTCCCCACCCACCTACCCCCCATTCCTGTCACTGCTTGTCTGGCTGTGTCTGACTCCAGAGAGTCCAGCTGTTTGCGCCCTCCCAAGTAGTGTTTCAGCATTTTATGACTGCTATTTGCACCTCGTAGAGCGCAGCGTGTAATCTGATGACTTTAGCTATTTAGAAGAGGCACCAGCTGACCTAATCTCCTAACATAGTGGCTTGCATACACTCATACACAGGAAGTCGCGATTGCATGTTGTTTTATATAAGGTCAAGCTTTAGCTTAAAGACTGCGCAGAGTTTACAGACTAAAGACATCATAAAAGGATTATCTGAGTAGTATGTTGGTTGTTAGGCTTAGGAAGACAAAGAGGATGCATGTTGTTATGTTTAAGAACATTTTGAATTCATTGTACACACTGCTATTACATATGGTTTTCTGTACAACTTCTAGTCTGTGTTCTGCTTTCAAATAAAAGCTTATTCTGCTCACTGGATGTAAGAATTTTCATGCTTTAGAAGAATACAGAACCTACCAGCACTAGTTTAATAATACAATTTCAGCATCTGGATTGAATATCTTAAGCACAGGACAAAAAACACAAAGACAGTATTCATTAAACAATAAGGCGCATTGATCTGTCTTGAGGAGAAACAGTCCATCCAGTCAGTGTGACAGCAGACGTAGATGAGAGGAAACGAGAGGACGTGTGGAGAGCGACTCGTGCTTCTTGTTATGATGGAGCCACAAACACAAGCCATACCACTTGCTAATCCCTCTGCTTTGAAGTGAATGCCTCACGGAAAGGTACAGAAATTATGAGGTCATGAAAACTCGAATTTGACAGCAAGTTTAATCAATTTTGAGAAGAAAAAGACTGTTTGAAACAAATTAGAAGTTATATAGAAATAGACAGTTGTGATACTGCAGGCCAAGTGGAATCAGTGATGTACTTGGATTTCACTGCATACATCTCTATGTACAGTATGCACGGTATGTAAAGAGAGCTGACACGATGCGGTTGAAAATAATCTTACATGGTGATCATCATAAATCCCTTATTTTACTGAGGGACCCTGAAACTGGAACTTCATCAAGGATGCCTGAAGATCTCCAGAACCCTATTTGAGAATAATTGTGGAACATACCACACAATACATTTTGACAAACTGTATAATAAAGCCAGTGAATCTACTTTGTGCCGGGCATGATGACAGCAAAACCCCAAAAACCTCAGCACCAATGTTGAGAAGACTGATCAGACTGAATATAGAAAAAGTAGAATGTAACATATGTATGTGGTGCTGAAAGGAGTAAGTCAGAAGTGGCAGAGAGTAAACATTGTCACCATCAAATGTACCCATAGCTATCATGACATTCATACTTGTTGACATGCCTCAAGTGGAATTGTTAAACAGGCCTTGGCTAAGGTTGCACCTTTTTTTTTTTAACTACCCTTGCATGATGGTGTATGCATGCATACGTATATGCATACTGCGCTGTCATATGCACATATAAACAACAGTGAAAGCAAAGCCATGTTTGGAAATTTCTTACAACATGAGTTAGAGTCAGCAGTATGTGGTTTAAAATAAGCTGTGCATATTATTGCAGTAAATACACCATTTTTCTTAAGACCAGACCTGATGCCAGATGAACCTGTCAACTCCAGTCTACTCTTTAATATATATCTGAACATGACAGTTTCCATAACAACTCCTAACTAAATAGTCCAGGCTGCAGGTGTAAGTCTTATGATTGTATCTTTCCATCATGGGTTTCCGCTTTTTTATCTGTCCCATCTCTTTTTACTGACATTGGAATGAGCTGACCAAAAATAAGCCCCGATGACAAAAAGAACATAAAAAGCAAATTTCCTTTTATTCCACTCCTCCAAAAACCTCAACTTTATTGTTAGGGTCAAGATAAAAATCACCAGAAACCTCTTTGTTAACAGCATCAGAGAGCTACATTAGATCCACACTAATGCCCCAATGCTCATATAGAATAAGTACTTGGCATGAGATATTTTCAAGGTTTAAAGCAGAGCAGTTCAGGTCCGAGGCCTCACCGTGACTTGGAACCAAATTATGACAATCGCCTGTGATTACGCAGCGCCGGGGTGGTTGCAGTGTGGATGACAGGATCACGCACCGGTTGTCACATGTGATTGTAACAGACATCCTGGCTGGGGTTCCCAGTTTGTTTCTTGACCATTGGCAGGCAAGCTACGGTAGAGAGGAAGGTGGTAATGCATTAGCAAACCTCTCGTCTCTCTTTCTTTTTTCTCAATAATCGATCCTCCACCCTCTTATTTCTTATTCCCCAAACTGGAGTGTATAACAGCTTCAACCATTAATCAGTGCAGCATTATCATGAATGGTGATGAATAGTGAGGAAAAGCACAGCTGTGTTTCTGGAGGGTTTGAATACAAAGAATAGAAATGACAGTGCTTGTGAGTTGCCGATGTAGCAAAACATGTGTCACTGTCTGAGACTTGGGGACTTAATTATGAAGCATCTATTGTTTGGTTTTGTGTTTCTTTCTGTCTTTTTATGGTTGGTTGTTTTTTAAATGGGTCAAAAAGATTGTAATCATTTCCATAAGTATGGGGTCAAAAGGGTTTTTCTGCTTGTAAATATGTCTCCAGATATGTTTCTGCGTTGCTGTTTGTGGTTATCTTTTGTCTGTCAAACACCAGTTACCTTACAGTGCAAAATGATCATTATCTGACGCAGAAACACCTGTAGACAACAACCACTCTCCACTGGCTTGTGGTAAGGGCATAAAAGTTAACAATAGGATTTGGTAGAGTTCTCCACAGGAGTTTCCAGTACACAATAAGTTGCTACAAAATCTTTACATTTCAGGAGTCATACAACTGCATTTATACGTTTTTGTTCTCTTTCTGAGGTTAGATTATGCAAAGCTTGAGCATCTGTGTTTTGTTTTTTTTTATAAAATCTGAGGGATTAAGTCAGTTTGGCTGCTGTCAAACCAATAATTCACAAATGCAACATAAATGCATGATAACTTTCTTTTGCTACACTACGTGATGAAAGCTGTAAACTGTACAGTCATTGCGGTCAAAGCTTACACATCTGTGTTGGCTTGTATTCTCAGAGTTCATCATTTTAAAATCAGTGCTTAATACAGTTACAGCATTTTCCAAGGACTCTGTTCCACTGGTTTCCTGATCTGTGGTCAACAGACTGGCGGAGGTAGAGGCTTGGGTTAGTAAGTGATGATGAAATGGGGAAATTCAGCAGCAGAGATCATTATAACATCAAACTAATTGTGCAAGAGAGACAAGGGACATGTGAATGCACACACAGGTATGCACGAATCTGGACACTTCACAAAGTCAGACATTCATATCATACAGTTTCCCTTGTAACATCATCTCTCCTTCTTTTGTCCTACAAACACACCTACATCCACCTTGTACTGTGCTGAGACGTAGACGCTCACCATGGGCGAGCCACAACCTCAGCACTGCCACTGTGTCAGTCTGTTTCTGTCAGCCAGCGACTTGGCTGCGGTGACAAAAGACCTCACACTCCACTCGCAAAAAAAAAAAAAAACTTCAGTCAATTAAACGTATTTTAGGGAAATCGCTGTTTCTGCCAAGAAGAGTTACAGTCCAAACACTTCGTGCCAACTGACTGTCAACACAGATGTGGTGCGTGTTTGGGGAGACTGAGAGAGACAAAGAGAGAGGCAGAGAGCAAAAGAGAGTAATCTCTTGTCTGAATCGGCTGTGTTGATAGAAGTTTATTGAAAATGGAATAATAAAACTGAAAATGTCTTTGTCTCTTTGGGAAAAGAGACGGAGACAGCCTGAGATAGAAAGAGAATAAGGTCAACTGACTATCCTGAACCTTTAAAAAATTCATAACGGGCCTTTTCATAACTTATCCCCTAAAATCGAAGGCATACAGCATTGGTACTTGAGGCCCCAGAATAACAGCAGTTTCAAAGAGTGAGAAAGAAGAACATTTTGTGACACATTATATTCAGATAATACTTTAGGAGCTTTTGTTTGCTAAGTTTCCAATGAATATTAAATTAAGAAATAACTAAACCTTATAAACCTTGAGTGTGATACATTGTTTCCAAAAGAGATGCCACCTCCTTTCATCCTCACACTGGACCTTTTGTTTGAAGCTTTTCTTATTTAGAGACTTATTTAAATTTTCCTGAGATAACATCTGACCCTGAACAGAAAAACAGATGTTAAACATGAAGAAACACGGCCAGTAATTGAGCTGCACAGAGGTTTGGGGAGGGTCAGGTTCGCGGTGACCCAAGAGTCAAATTTTGACTAATTGCTGACAGAGACAGATTGGGAAGCTAAGTGACTAGCTGGAAAAGGTTAGTGTTTGTAATATATGACTGCAATCCTTTAAGCCACTTTTTAAGGTTATGGACATCAACAATGTCTAAGTGTAGCTATATAAAATAAGTTGTACAATAACAAATTCATGCAAAATATAGTATATTTTTCCACTGAAAATTAATGTATGTATGTTTTGGGAGGGGGTCTGAAGACATACTGCTGTAAAGGTAATGGATCTGTTTTGCCTCTAGTCAGGTTTAATCAGAACAAAGGATGCAGACTACTTCCTGAGACCAGTGTCCCGCAGCCTTGCTCAGAGAGAGAACTTCACAGCACCCTCCAGTCATCAGCCACACATCCTCTACAAGAGCGAGAGGGGCACCCAGACAGAGCCTCGGGTACTTCAGAAGAGATCCACAAATTCAACTCATCACAAATCACACGGACACTTTGTTACCAAGAGATCCACAAATTCACAGACAGACTCCACCTACAACACAGTTAATGAAGATCAACACAGGGGCCAGCAAAAAGAGCAAGGTGACATCCATGGTCATCCCCATGGCAATGATAACAATAACAGTCACGGTGACCAGATGGAGCATCATGACAGCAGCCATCGCCATGACAATGTCGACTACAGACGTGGCGAGAAGCAGAGGCAACATTTCTGCGGGAGACGGAAGAAATGTATGTAAGGGCAATTTCTCCTTCTAATCCACATGTTGCATGCCACACTTACATATACAACCTCTTCATGGTGAGATGTATTTAACATTCCTGCAACTGCTTGCCATGCATGTATGAAGTAAACAGTAAGACAGAGTGGCACTACAAATTACAGTATGCACTCAACTCAAGGCATGGAGAGAAAAACACTGCATGACTTGTTTAAATACTTCAACAACACAAGAATATTTCATCATGAGGTTCATTTTACTCACCTATTCTTCCACCTAAGGGATTTTTTTTTTTTACTTTAACTCCTAAAATTAGATTATTTAACATATTTTGTTCTGAAAAATCTCATTACCTTTTTCAATCCCTTCAATAAAAATGGTTAACTTCTGACACTTAAATAAGAATGTTCCCACCTAGACATACGGCTCTCATTGGACATTTCAGGCACTGTCATAATAATCTTAAATTTCCATATCTAACTAAATTAGTGGTTCGAACTCAGAAACATGAAGTGACATTTAGAGGAATTATCACACCACTTAAAAATAATTCTATTTGTTGATATTTCCGGTTAACGCCTCCAGGGCTGTGGCTGGTTGGTGACAGAGACACCACCATTAGTATGTTCCCATATTAATTTTATTGCAATGAATGCTAGTATTATCATAAAAGTGCTGCAAGATACTCATACTATCCATGTAGTCAGAACAACACATGAAACAAGATGTGTACTTTTTTAGATTTAACAACATGGTGGATTATGAATCCAAACATGCTGTTTTTTTAGCACTGACTTCACTTTTGAGTAAATTTTTAACAGAGATGATGTTGTGACCTTTGAACACATTAACAAATCGACATGTTTGGTAAATTTCCTTGGGAAATGATCCTGAGGGTTGGAGGCCTCCAGAGGAGGTTTCGATTTGTATTTCACATGATGACGAGTGTTTCCGCTGAACAATATTATCTCAATTAATGTTGACATTTTTGGTGACATTAATGACATAACCTTAAAAAGGTTAAGGGGAATGTTTAATATTCACTTTACACTCTCACAAATGTTTGCTCACATGAAATTACCACGAGATCAGTTAACATTGTTCGTGTCACAGAGGTCATATAAAAGAGAGCAGGCGGGGATTGGACTGGTACCACCACCATTACCCTGCAGAACCCCAGCTGTCTGTCCCTTGTGAAAACACACTGATGTTTACATTCCAATAGGATGACATCACTGAACACCTGTGCCATGTTTTAGTCAAAAAGGCACTTTAGTTGCTCACCTGCTGTCTGCCTATATAAGCAAACTTCCATGCCTTTATAGTTTATTGCAGCCAGGCAGTGATGGGTGAATGCTGTGATAACCTGAAAACATGAAAGTGAAGATTTGAGGTGATAGTGACATGAGCTAAAATAGTTTTAGGCTGCGCTTTGCTTTGATTTACGTGTACTATTGACCTTATGTTATAGCGTAGACGTGAAGACTGATGTGAGATGTTTTCAAGGAAAGCGATCCTGCTTCAAAAGGAGAATTAAAAACAGGGCAGAGCTGGGCATTTGATGTTAAGTTTGAGTCTGTGTTTGTCTGAGTCACATGTTTACTTAACAAAGCGCTGATAGGTTTTCATAATAAGCTTGATTTGAGAATTCATTGCAATTTACATCATCATTTTTTTGAAAACAGCTTCCCCTTAAGGAAAAAAAGTTTATCTTATCCATGACACATTGACAGAATTTTTGGCACCATTCAAAATTACCTTTATTAACAAAGTTCGCACAGTGGATTAAAACAGAGAGGTGAATACATTGTTTTTATTTCTTGTAAAGAATCAAGAAATGGCCTCTGGTCCATCGTTATTTAACAATGTGTTATGTCTACAGAATATGAAAATATCCCTGTTTCTTTCATGACTACACTGACAACAGAATTCCTATAGCATGTTAAAGATTTCATGTTGCATATAGAGAAAATGTGACCTGCTATAGCTGCTGCTAATGTACAACCACATACTGCGGTTTCACACTTTACTTAATGGTAGCATAACAGTGAGACTGCCAGAGTCAACAACAGAAAAGAAAAAGCTTGGTTTGCAGTTTATCCATGACATCAGGTCATGAAAGTAAGAATATAGTTAATCATCCAGAATGGTTGTCAACTTATTGCCAGAACCACTGGTTAACAGTGGCAGGCAAAGGCTAGTGGCTATAGGTTCATTTCAAATATTGTGCAACATATAATCAGCTGTGGGAAGGAAAGGTTGTATATTTGTAAAGGACGTAACAACTGCTATTAAATTGACATCATATGCACTATTGTTTTTTCATTCATCACTCTTAACCCACTATAATGTACAACCAAACCATGTTGACTCTGTAGCGACATTGTGCTTTATTAAACTTTATTCCGTTTTTCTGTAGTTGCCACATTGTTTTTTCGAAACAGTTAATCAGTCTGTCAATTTTCATTTTATTCAGACATGCCCAAACCTCCAGAAGGAGATGTCTTCATCCTTCCAGATGAATATAAGTTCATACCCAGGAATAAAAGAGCTGTGTTAACGAAGAACCAGGGCAATCAGAAGCTCAACGTGGAGATGCTGGTGGTGGTGGACAGGAAGATGATGGATAACCACGGCCATGAGAACATTACCACTTATGTTCTCACTGTGCTTAATATGGTAAGGGAATCCTAATTAAGTATAACTGTAGCCATCATAGTAGCTCAAATAAAATTATAAATAGAAGTTTATAGATTTTATTGGAGGTGTTATGTTTTACTGTTTGTTTAAACCAGCTTGTTAGCCATGCTAGCAGCCTGTAATGTTAGTCTGTCGTTTGATCTGACACTCTGGTACACTGTACTGTAATATCTCAAGAATTTTTCACCAATGCTGTAAATTTGTTTACACGATACTCGAGATGGACTAGCACCAAATTTTGTAGACTTTGATTCCAGTCTGAGATTATGTATCCAAGTGATTAGTGATCAGTTTCTTGTAGCACCAAGTGAAGTTATTTATCATGAAATATCTCAATGGCTATTGGATTGATTGGCATGAAATGGCAATCAATCCAATAGCCCCCAGATCAATTGCAGACACTTGGATGTTTCCCCAACTTTTCATCGAGCACCATCATCACCACCAGCACCAGATTTTTTTCAACATTTTTTAAACATGAAATCATCCTGAGCAGTACTTTGTGTTTAATGCTAATTAGCAAGACAAAGATAGCAATAAGATAGTGGACATGCAAGCACAGCTCTTGTCTAAATAACACATTTGATGTAGGATTAGGTTTTTCTATTGGTTGCACCATGTCAGCTTGAAAAAAGAAAGGTGAGCCTTGCAATGCATTAAGATGAAAATAAATCTTTACAAGTGGATTTAACAACACTGCAACAAAGCCTGATTTTAATTAGCTGTGGTTTTGGCATGTCACACACTCGCCAAAGCCTTAGCCAAAACTTTTATGTGTTTTGTCATTTTACAGCATCTAAAAGGCAAACATCAGCAGAGACTGATTTGGAAGCCATACATAAATCACCATAAATAAATCCATTTGAAGCTTGGGGCATAGTGACTCTACACTCCTGTCTTCCATTCTCACTTATCAGACAGAGCACATCTGAAAACATGAACATGAGCCTATCTGGGTGAGCTCAGCTGATCTGCAAGCAAATTCCGTCACGCTCTTTTTGCTACTTAATGACTGACTGACAAATCTAAAGATAATCTGTCTATTTTGAAAACATAGTCCGCTTTAGTAGAAACCAAGTTGGACCAGTCACAGCCCGCCTCAGAGGAGTCACCTAAATACAGTATGGAGTTTCATAGAAAACACCCATCCCCCTACCCCACCTGCCAGCTCTCATGGGTCTTGAAGAGGTTATTTAATATTTGTTGAAAATTAAATGTGATATACCGTTCCAGAATTTGCGTAGATTTATGTTTTCTTGGCGGCAGAGTGGAAAGACTTCAAGAGTTTTGTAATTACTGATTTAAAAAAACACTCTGTACGTTATGTACAGCAAAACACTGAGGCTCTATGGAAACTGGTGATTGTTTCTTTTATGAGGGAGTGAAAACACAGTGATTCACTGTATCTGTTGAATTGTGCAAATCTGAAACTCTGTCAGACACTGGTGTTCCAAGAGATCTTAGTTAAAGTAAATGGTTTTGATTGCCTCTTTGACCTCAATTTTGCTCAAATTTGGTAACAAACCATAGCCATGTGTCTTCTCATGAGTCAGCGCAGAGGAAGACCAAACATCAGGAACATAAGGAACGAATGAGAGCGTTGCTGAAAGGGGGGGGTGAGTTAGTGAGTGGCACCTGAGGTATTCGTAGGGCCAAAGAAAAAGACAGAGCGCGAACAAGAGCAAAAGATCAGGAGTCCACTTTCAAAGCCCAAACTGTTGTGATTGATGGTCAGATATCCCTGCAAGTACAAAAAGCTGAATTGGAAACAGCAGTAGTGGCTGTCATACCTCACCGATACCATCAAAAGAAGGTTGTGTGTTACTAGGAATGTCAAGGTGTGTTGTCTCATACGTTTGACACAGACCTCTCTATTGTACGTGTCTACATGGTGCAAGCATTTATAGAACATATCACTGTAAAAAAACATAATGTAGTCCTAGTAAGCTTGATCCATATAGATGAAAATATCCATAATGATCTCATAATTTATATTTGAATCTGAAGTGATAAATGAAAGAAGTCACTGGTGGTAAACAGTGATTAGCTGTAAAATTGTAAAGGGGATCTTTTTTGACACAGTAAGAAACATGTTGATTTTGTTGGGACTATGGTTGTGTCAGTCCAGATGCTTTGGATAGAGGTAGTGTATTCTGACTTTGAATACTTAATGATTGATCCTGCATGTATGAAGACACTTCAAATGACACTTGATTCAATCAAGCCATCTAAAGCAACAAAAAGACTTTAAAGATACCATCTTAAAAGACAGTGCTTAAGTCTCATATGAGCTTCAGTTGAACTTTAGGAAGAGAAAATTACAGTGACCAATAACTCTTTCAACTCTTCAACATTTCTTTGTGTGCCTTCTAGGTCTCCAGTCTCTTCAAAGACGGCACGATAGGAGGGAACATCAACATAGTGATAGTGGGCCTCGTGCTTCTGGATGAAGAGCAGGTGAGCATCTCAAAGCCTGTAAGCATTATCAGAAATCTGCCTTCTCAAACAGCACACACAGAGATTGATGGCTGCATTTTAAAATGGGTTATGGGATTATAAACATCATCGAGTTTCAGACAAGAAGAAAATTGTAAAACGCAAAAAACGCTGAAACACAGATCATTTGTTTGTTTATTTGTTTTCATGCCTGAAGGTCTAAATCTCTTCGGTCTCTCAGAGATTTTCCCGGGGTTGCCCTAAGTACTAAGGACTTTTACAGTGCTTAATTATAGGGTATACATTTCCTTGGATCTCTGCCAGATTTAGGAGGGAAATTCTTGCAGAGCGAAGGAGATTGAAGGACAGCTTGAGTAAAAGAGAGAGAGAGAGAGAGGGGGGCAGAAGCAGAAAGAAACAGGTGGGGTACTGTCAGAGAGAAAGAGTCAAGCAGGCCATGGAGAAAGGATTCTGGTTTCCATCCACCTGTGATGTTAATAGATTTCAATCTTCCTTAAAAGGCAATTATCCTCAGTGTGAGGAATGCCAAAAATGACAAAAATGTCCCAAACATTTGTCTTTCCAGCAGCAACACTTATATTAACAATGTCCCTCTCATGCTGCCTTGAACATACATGTATTTAAAGATCTTGGCAATTGATTATAAAGACCAGGCAATGATCTGCCAATCAAAAGATAGTAACACATGTAATAGCATTGCCTGTTTTCATGAGGGGGTGGTTTCATGGATTTGTATCTAAGTAGAGGCAATGGGGAAGGCAACGTCACTGTTCTCATTTAAATCCATAGAACACACAAACTACTTACAGCTTCCTTCTTCAAAGACAATAAGCTCTCTCTTTCTGCCAACTTGTATCTGCTTTATCTCACAGGATGGTTTGGTGATCAGCCACCATGCAGACCACACACTGAACAGCTTTTGCCACTGGCAGTCAACCCTGGGAGGCAGAGAGGGCCGACACCATGACCACGCCATCCTCCTCACAGGACTTGACATCTGCTCTTGGAAGAATGAACCCTGTGACACTCTTGGTACATCTTCAACATTAAGATGTAGATTCAGTTATAAAATGCCTGAAAGGACAAAAGGAAATAATGACGTAAATGTTAAAATAATGACGAATGAGAAAGTGAGAGAAGTTCTCATTTTGAAATTTCAGGATTGCTGTCATGTTTCCTTCCTGCTCATAGTACAAATGTGTACGTCTTTCCTTTTGTCTGTCTACCTCTGGGAAGGTGTCATTGTCCTCTGTCACACGGTATGACTGAGGGTAACGTCAGCCAAACCAGGTGTTGAAAGGTCTGCAGCTTTCAGCTCTTTTTCAGCCCCACAGTATTGCACACTGTACATAGTTATTTGGAAAATATGAAGGTTTAACAGATAAAAAGAAAAATCATGATTGTAATGAGATGGAATAGCAAAATGTATGTATAGCTGTGCATAGCATATAGATCTATAGAAAAGAACACATATATTCTCAGAAGAATATTAGCTGTAGGTTCAGAAAATGATAATGCTCGTTATGTTTTCACTTAAATCACAGAACATTTAAAAAAATACAGATAAAGCTATGCTCACACACAAACTTAGTCATCATGAGCGTACACCAACTAAGAACAGCTTGTTTGTGGTAATGACCATGCCAATGCATTGTTGTCTTCTGCACTGTGAGAAAAAACTTCCGTTGTGTGTCCCAGCGAAACACATAGCGGCACACACTCAAACACATGTGTAAGAACAAACACACACTATCTTCAAACCCCAGACTGAAGTTGTGACTTCAAAGTGTTGAGGCTAGCATTAGCCCTAATCGCTGCTATGAAAGCCCAAGGTTCAAAGGTGTGTGTGACTGTGTGCAGTCAAAAAAGAGTTAGTTCTGACTTATTCCCAATAGTGCAAGGCATAATTACCATTAGTGCTACCAGTCAGTATAACACAGTTTATTTGCATTACAGTTACAGCCCTGCCCCTCAATGTTTTCTTACATATTGCCAAAGCAGTGTATAATATCAATGATCTATCTCTTTGACACGAAAAAGGAACAAAATGGCAGTTCTCACAGTCAAGCTTACATTTAATATCATTATTCACATTAGTTATATACATGAGAACATTACTTCAGGGGTTTTTTGCACTCTATGGGCGAATGACTTAGAGCCATAAAATAACAAAACACAAGGCTAAATTCTCCCTGAGACACTGAGACAAAAACATTAAGAGAAGTCCCTGTGGGTATTATCTGTTTTGATTCAGAGCCAGGGATGGTGTGTGTGTGTGAGAGAAAGAGAGAGAGTAGGAGAGAGCTGAATAGTAAAATGGACTTTAATAGAGAATGAGAGATATGAGAACGAAGTGGAAGAATGTTTTAAAGTGAAGTGAAAGGTAGCAGGGGGATCTGGGAATGTTCCCACAGAATCCCATATTTTAACATATGGACGGGGTTTAACCCAGATATGGTGTGTTAGGTTTCTTATGCACGCAGTCCACAACATGCTCAGACTAGGGAGAGTTTTCTGCTTTCCATCAGAGAAAATCCTCTTAGCTTTGTACTGATAATGCACTACAAGGTAAAAAGCCCAATCTTTCTTAAGTATGAGTAAATGACTACTGTCAAGCTAGTAGTCATCGTAATCAGGTAATTGCAGTTTGTTTTGGAGTTACAAGTGATGAATGAATAATTTAACTGTGATATGAAAACCTGTATCAATTCTTTTGCAGGTTTTGCTCCAATCAGTGGAATGTGCAGCAAGTACCGGAGCTGTACCATTAATGAGGACACAGGCTTGGGTCTGGCATTCACTATCGCCCATGAATCTGGACACAAGTAAGGGTTTCCATCCCTCCCAGGAACATATGATGACAAAAAAACAAAGTGCTGAAAATTGTCTGGTGGCTAACTTGTCTGGTGGCTGACTTAAGGCGTCGGCCATGAACCACAACATCCCCAGTTCATGCCTGGCCAGGGGCCTTTGTTGCATGTCTTCCCCCAATATCTAATTTGCTGTCATCTCTGTACTGTTGGCTACCTATTAAATGCATAAAATGCCCTAAAAAAAGGATGTGCCTGTTGAAAATGTATGATGTGTTTAGTAGCTGCCATGATAAGTGATCCAGAAGAAGAATAACAAATGCTGCATTCTTCTAACAGAAATTTTAGATGTGACATTTAACAATAGACAGCAGAAGGATGTTTTCAAGCCTTTTTTTTAAATCTCCATGTCTCCAAATGTTCATAAGCTGATGATGGTTGGTATCCATAGTACTGCAATGTTGTGGTTTCTGTTTACTCTCTCTTGCTACAAACACATTTGCATGGCTCTTTTTTTATTCCCCAGTTTTGGAATGGTCCATGATGGTGAAGGGAACGTTTGTAAGAAGTCAGAGGGCAACATCATGTCACCCACATTGGCCGGCCACAATGGAGTCTTCTCCTGGTCTGCTTGCAGCCGCCAGTACCTCAGCCGCTTCCTCAAGTAAGCAGTCATATTATTTTATTACAGCTATGCTTTTGTTGGGGTGAACAATGCTAAAGGATTGATTTAAGACACACTTATTGTTGATAGTGACATTTATGGGTATCACTGCTTGAAGAGTCCTATTAAGTATTTTAAAACAGAAGAGCTACATCACATCCATATGGCATATTGCTGAGTAATGAGCAAATCCCCATGCCAGCTTTTGTTAAGTGCTCATGCAACAAAGACATAAAGCACTGTATCAGTTTATAAAATAGAATTATTTAAGCAAAACCTCCCCTGGCAATAGCCACTTTTAAAATGCATTGTGTTTATATTATTCAACATGTGTTACTGATAGATGAACATGTGTTGTAGAAAACACATGTCAGCAGCAGATATATCAGTTACAACTGCTGCTCTGATCCAAAGAGTGTTGAGTGAAAAACGGCTCTTATGTTTTAACTATTACTGGACTTGCCTTATTTTGCAAAATAGGCCTACTGTACGTACACGTGTGAGAGGCTGAAATATAGAGCTGACACAGCAGCAAAGTTAAATGATATGCTGCTGTTGTTTTGCAGACTGCATACTGTATGTCTTACTGCAGCTACACGTGAGTGAACGTGTGCAAGGGAGAAAGTTGTGTTTGTGCAACAACTGCATTCTCATGCATACAGCCCTCTCCCTATTCAAGCGAAAAAAAACAAGCATCACAAAAGTAGCGTCCATGTGTCTGGCTGTGTTTCTATGTGTCTGTGCATGAGCATGTGCGTGTGTGCTTGAAACCAGATAACCCAGAGCCAGTACCCTCCACTAAATTTACCAGTGTGTTAACTGAACTGTCAGGTCTCCCCTCTCAGAGTGGTGGAGACAGACAGTGTATTTCCTCGCTGAGTTATTAGAGCTGGGGTGACCTCACCCTTGTTAGGCCTGTCAGCCTTATATTAAACTCCCATCACCCCCAGAGGCCTTGTGGAGGGGATCTCTGCGCCACTGAAAGAACCAGGGGTCGTCTTCCTGTATAATCACCAAATGATAAAGATGGTGAAATGCTGTATGTTTTCCTAATTGCAATCAACAGAATGTTATGATATTTAAATGTTTTTGGCTAAATGTGTCTTGTTGAGTTAAACGTGACTCCTAAATGTCTCTACCTTCATCTGTTCAGGAGGGGAGTGTTGTGTCAGCCAACAGAGTTTGCATCACTCGCACTCCAAATCTGCCTCTCCTCAGTCGGCTATGACAAAGAGCTCTGCCAACACTGTGTGTATTGTCAGATGCTTTATCTGAGCTCTTTGTCATGCTTAAAATGGATGGACAGATTTCATGGCAGGGGAAGCAAAGGTCACTTGAAGTTTTTGTGTGTACGTATGAGAGCTGGTGAAACCCATTAAAAAGTCAGTGATACATGAAAGTTACAAGATTCTCTTAAAGGCCTATCAGACATACCACAAAGGACACAGTTTGGCCTATTGATCACCTGATGACATACAAGGAAACATCGCTGTGTCTCTTGTCTCATGACATTTTGGGAAATGTTGTTTGCTCTCTTGCCGAGAGTTAGATGAAAAGATTGATACCACTGACAAACAGAGATGTATAGTAACGAAGTGGAACTACTTAAGTACAGTACTTAAGTACTAAAATGCAGTATCTGTACTTTTTTGAAGTATTATTTTTTTCCCCAACTTCCACTTTTACTGCACTACATATTTTTGATGAATTTAATACTTTTACTCCGATACATTTTTCATGTGCTGAATCGTTACTCGTTGCTATTGTAGCGTCCAGCCGGACACGTGATGAATGACGAGGCGATATTGAACAAACCTGCATTTATTGCTGAACGCTTTGGTTACAGGACTCGGTGACTGTCGGCCGTAACCAGGCCAAAAAACCAACATAACAGTCCCGGTCTCACACATCAACCTCGCTCGTGCACCGTACGTCATACACCTGACTCACCCAGGTGCGCTCTCTCACCTGCTCCCCCGCCCCCCTCGCTCTCGCATTCATTCAGACGCATTCACAGACCATGGGAAATCACAGAACTCTACCATGAACATTGTAACACTGTAACATTAGAAGTTGTGCCTTAATAAATATTTGAAATAATATAAACAACAGTACTTGTACTTGTACTTTTACTTGTACTTTTACTTTCAGTACTTGAGTAGCAATTTTTTACATACTTCTACTTGCAATACTTAAGTACAAAACATTTTGAATACTTTAGTACTTTTACTTAAGTATGGTGTTTAAAGAACACTTCAACTTCTACTCAAGTCAGTTTTTTGATATAGCACTTGTACTTCTACTCCACTCCTTTACTCCAGTACTTTATACATCTCTACTGACAAATATGTAGCTGGAGCAGGTTAGCTTAGCTTAGCATAAAGACTGGAAACCTGAAAGCCTAAAATGAAAAGTTGCCTGGCTAGTTGCCAGGAAATTATTGGTTCAAGCCAGGAAATAGTCTGGGCTACGTCCACCATAAGTGATTAATTGTTGTTGACACTTAAGGTTTTTGTATGGATTTGTGCAGAAATGAGATATAATGTGCTAATCAGTGAGCTTTTGACACGCTGATTTTTCTTACCTTTGGACTCAGCCAGGCTAGCTGTTTCCTCCTGTCTTTATGTTAAGCTGTGTTAACCAGCTGCTGGCTCTGACTGCACGTTTATTAGAGACTTGAGTGGCATTGTTCTTCCTGTCTAACTCTTTGCAACTCTTTGGTAAAGCGCTGAATATTTTGTCAGAGATGTTTATTCAAATCAGTTTTTGAAGCTGCAGTTTTGTGATGCTAAGCAAATATTTTGGCAGAGTGGATGCCTTTCAGGTGAGGATCCCCATGTGACCGTGACTGTTCCTCTTGCCACGTAACATAATTTTGTTGTCTTTGTGTTTGATGTACCCACAAACCACGGTGAATATAAAATGAACTTTTGTCAGAAAGAGGAAAGTCATGAGATCTGCAGAGAATCCTAGAACAGAATGGGATCATTTCTCATTTATCTTATTTATTTATTAAGTTATTTTTCCCAATCTGATTATAATCTCTTGGAGTACAGTGCTTACGGCTTAAATTTGGAAAACATTTTTGCCCAAAGCCTTGTGGAGGTGCCATCTGTGAGTACAAAAAGTTAGCTACACTGGGCTTGTAATTTTATCTGTGAGTCTGCTCGCATTCATATCTGGCCCACGGTCCTTACTTGTGTGCATGCTGATGTGTGTACACTGTAAATGTAATGTATTTTTCAGAAACCTTATTATGTCAGTATTGTAGAATATCAGAATATTGATCTTGCAGAACAGCTATTGTTCTCTGTAGTGGCATAGGACCCATAAAGCCATAGAAGAACTCTCACACAGAGACACACAGACACAGACACACATACAGTATACTCTGCTAAAGCAATCAGGACCACTCACTAGCACAATGAACCCTTCCAGCATATTTTGCCTTTTCATGCTCTTTCCACCATATTTTTGTATTATATTCCCCTGACTGCAGTGTATAAGCTGTAAAACATCTCTGTATAGTAACCAGTGATATCAGTTAACATTGGAAACCCCCCTGCTGGTGTTAGTACATGAGTGATATGGGCAAGGATTTTTTATGTCTGTCATAATTGAGTGTCTGATGCATTAAAACCACTACTCCCAGGGTTTGAGTTTGGCAACTTGTTATGTCTCCATGGTGACACTTTATGGTACTCTCCAAAGTGGGAAACAATGGAACATCGAGGACTGATGCTCTCTGCTCTCTATATTTAGAAGCTACCTTACCTTTATAAAGCATGAATCACGCGTCTGTTTGACTGTTTATGTCTGCATGCAGGTTGTATATCACCAAATTTGTGTAAAGATTAATGATTAATGCTTCCCTTTCCTCTTTTATTCCCTACTTTCCTTTTTTTCTCCCATCCTCTGCTGACCTATTCCCCCCCACTCCCCTCTTTATCTCCCACTTTTCTTCTCATCTTATCTCTTCTTACCTTTACCTACTTTTCCATTGCTTTCTCCTTTATTCTTCGCTCCTCTCCTACAGCTCCGCCCAGGCTCTGTGCTTATCAGATGAACCCAAAGCAGTTAAGGAGTATCGGTACCCTGAGAAGCTGCCTGGCGAGCTGTACGATGCCGACACACAGTGTAAATGGCAATTTGGGGAGAAGGCCAAACTCTGCACCCTCGACTTTAAGAAGGTAAAATTGATTTAGACTTATTGCATGCAAATTTTTAAATGATCCCGTGCCATGCTGTAATTCCCTCAGGGGTCTACCCACTCAAACATGAGTGCTTAATTAGTTTAAAACAATGTGGTGGCAATTGCATATTAGGAAAAACAGGGGAAAGACATTGACAGTGAAATGATCGTGAGATGGGGGGAATGAGGTAGAGGAAAAATGGAAGATTAAAGGAAAAAGGAAGGAAGAGGGAAACTGATTAGGGTTGCATGCCCTTGCATGCATACACACACACACACACACACATGCATACTGAACACTGTCGTTCTCATACACACACACACACACACACACACACACACACACACACAAAATAAACAGTGAGAGTTATAATGCT
Organism: Larimichthys crocea; assembly: GCF_000972845.2. Taxonomy (NCBI): domain Eukaryota; kingdom Metazoa; phylum Chordata; class Actinopteri; family Sciaenidae; genus Larimichthys; species Larimichthys crocea. The sequence continues at coordinate 21,855,064 of NC_040023.1, forward strand.
GCCCATAAAATACTCACAGGGATGGATGACTAAATATACACTGGAGTCTTGCCAATGGGAATCTCTCCTTGTTGCTCTCCCATTGTCTCATTACTGCTGATGTTACTGTCTGAGATACTCTTCCGGAGCCCAGATGGGGTTTACATTACTTCAGTGTTTAATGGCACAGTAAAGGTGTTTTAAATCATTGGTGTGCTTGTATCTAGATTGGAGATCTTCATGGGTCCAAATATGGTAAGTCACTTAAACCTCACCTGAAGATGCACCTGCCCTTCCAAATAAAAGAGTCACAGAGGTCTTAGAATCTAGTATAGTAAAATTCTACTACTAAGGATAGTAAAATCACAAAGTCAGGTTTAGATTACCAAAAGCAGCCATCTTTTCGCCCACTGTCAATGTTCGGAATGGCTCCAGCCCCCTCCCTTCAAGATAAGTGGGTACAGCTCATGCATGGACAGATGGATTAATATGAATACAATTTTACCTAATCTTGGTGTTGTATTTATAGAGTGGTTGTGTGTCCGTATATATGTTCAATGTTTATGTTTATTATGCTAATGTAGAGTGTATTCTTGGATCAGTTTTCATTTAATAATCTCATTATCAAACTGAATTGGAGGCTGGAGGTGGGTGTGGGATAATAATAAAGCCCTGTGCAATCTTTGATACAATATTATGATTTTTATATATTGTGTTTTTAAGTACCAAAAACACCTTAATATAGCTTTATATCTGTAGGAGCTGTAAGAAGAACATGGTTATATCTTGCATTTTGTCTCAATGTTAATGAGCTTCTCTTCTGCAATGCAATTCAGACCACAGTACTCTGTATGCAGGCCTTCTGTGTTTAAGTAATTAATTGTAATCAAGTAAATCTGTCTGGGATTTATTGTGTACTCCACTTTCTTATGCATTTTAAAGTATGTATTTGAATAATGTTTCAACCAGCCTTGTTTCTATAGCACCTGAAAGGGACACACTAGTCAACATTTTCTTGATTAAGTGCCTTGTGACTACTGAATATGCACCAGAGATTACAATGGGAAAACAGCCTTGTTCCACAAAGTAAAGCTTTAATTCAAAGTTAATGTGCCGGACATTATTAGTTCTCACTGTTTTAAAGCATCAACACTTGAGATGGGATACAAATTTAATGTTTCTTCATGCAGTCAGTGAATTACGGTTAAAGTTGTTGACATCTCCCGCTGAATGGTTTGGAGTATAAGACATGACTGGCAGCAAGTTTTTTCCTCTTCTTCCATGATTCCTTTTGAGGTCTACTGCTTTATTGAAGACCATGATGGAAAAACAGAGTTGGAAAGAGGATTCAGAACGCCACAGAGTTTATTAGCTGGATTTGAAACCGTCATATCAGCATACGGTATCCTCTTTAGTCTCATCTAAACATCGAAACATCTATGCATTATTGCAGGCGTATATGTGATATATGCTATGATATTTGAGCATTGCTCCCTAGTGGTTTTGTTTTTGCTCATGCACCTGGTAGCAGCAAGGTGCACAGACCTCAAAAAATCCCCCAGCAGCCGTCACGCTCACCATCTTTCCAGACACTTGTTACTCATAAAAATAAAAAATAAAACAGTACAAGTATCAGCCTCAGCGGTGCAATCCATCGTGTAATGAATTCATATTTTATGAAACTTTTTGGCAGACATTGTCAAGATAAGGAACCAGATGATATTCTCAATGGTGCATGTGGTTTGATAGAGCTGGGTTACCCTAGCAAAAAAGAAAATAATATGTTTGGGTGTTTTTTTTTCCATTTTTCTCTCTTTAACTCATGCCTTTGTCTCACTCTGTCCATCGTCTCTTTCTGTCTTTTCCTTCCATCACTCACTTACTCTTTTGCCTCTCTCACTCTGTCTCTCTCTGCCATTTTTACTGCTACAAAAAGCCTAAGCAAGCAAAACAGCTGGACAAATAGGCCTTGGGATGAATTCCATGGTGGCTCTTGGCAGCAGCAAACTGAAGGCCGAGGTGTCTGTCAGCATCTGCACTGAGTTGTCTAAATCTGATATAGTCATTCAGATAGTAATAGAGTGAACATGCTAAAAAGTAGCAGGCCATGTTTCTCAGGCAATGTGATCAGGGAAACCACCCTCTGCTCCCATCTGAAACTTTCAGACCACTGCAGAGAATCACACTCATGACATCATGTACGTTTGGTAAGGTACTTGTGCCTTTTTTAATGCACATTATTGCTCTTTGTGCTAATGTTCATATCCTGTGCGTGTCCTTTTTCTGACTGTGAGCTGTAGGATCACAGCTTTTTTCATTGAATTCTTTCATCATTCTGCTGCACAGACAATGGGTGTGTGTTCATATTATCATTGATGCATTGCAATGCCTGTGGGATAATGCCGTACAACAGTTGGACCAAATTGCATGTAGGCTATTTTTCTTCTTTTTTTTCTAAAATGTTGTTATCCTAGCTACTGAAGCATAAATATTTTGGAGATACAAGGTTGCTGCACACAGATAGCTTGCCAGAAGACAATCTTGATTTCAACAAGTTTCCATCACCATGTTTTAATAGCTCTCTTGTGGCAAAATAACAATGTTACTATAATTTATTGTCTTTCTCATTGCTAGTTTTGTTTATAACTGTTGTGGGAGAGAAACTGATCATGCCCACTTCTGAAAATCTCGAGCACGATAACATGTAGTAGTGCTGTGTAACTTACTCTTTGATTCTCTCTCATATTTTTTCCAGGATATCTGCAAGGCTCTGTGGTGCCACCGTGTTGGGAGGAAGTGTGAGACCAAGTTCATGCCAGCTGCTGAAGGCTCTGCCTGTGGCCCTGATATGGTGATTTAACACGTGTTTGTGTGTGTGTGTGTGTGTGTGTGTGTGTGTGTGTGTGTGTGTGTGTGTGTGTGTGTGTGTGTGTGTGCGTGTGGGTGTGTGTAGCTCAAGAGTGGCAACACATGACTGGCATGGGAACCCATTCACTTCTATTGGACTGTTTCATCCATAACCTTTGAGGCAATTCATGTGGTCATACCAATTTCCAGCGGCCCACAGGAACATAGATAAATCTTTTTTTTGGTTGTCATTAATCACATGCAAAAAAGTGCCATCCATTCAGGTGGTAAAGTTTCCCTTTAATCATAGCATTGGGTAAAAAGATAACGTCTGTTCCTTTTTTAGCCAAAGCAGCCAAAACGACGCCCTTGATAAAACTTTGTGTTGTTTTGTCAAATGAGGACAACATGTGGTTTTTTGACTTGTTTTTTCTTTTTTTCTTTTTCTTTTTTTACTTGACTGTTGCTAGTACACTGCTCCATGGCAACATCTTACCAAATAAATCCACAAATGAAAGGCACCAAGCAAGAGCTTCTTGCAAACATTTCTTTGCAGTTTTGGTGAAAATATGCCCTCCAACAGAACACAATCATAACAATAACATTGTAGATGACAGCTCTCTGATTCCCTGCATAGAACAGAATAAGCTGTGCAATACCAATAAAATAAGTGAATTCAATTTGTGGATTTTCTTTTTAAGGCATTAGTTGGCTCAGCCATTTATTTTTTCAGTCTCCTCCTTAGTATTGTCAACTGTGTGACATTTAGTATAAAAGGCATAGAGCTTGTAAAGAGAGTCTCACGCATAGATTCCTTCTCCAGGGGATACCACAGACCTCTGAGTGAGTAAATTTCACTAGACAAAGAGTGATAGTATTTTACAAGGTGACAGGCTAAATTGATAGAGATACTATTATAAAAGTGACATTTATTGGATGTTTCAGTGTTATATAGTGCTGATACTCCAACTCGATTTTGCAATGTCAAGACAAAGAGGCTTGAACTGAGTGACACTGCACTTTTAACAGCATCTTTTTACACACCAATTTGTGTCCCAGTGCAGACCAATAAATTAACTTGCAAGAGAAGAGTTTGGATTGACTTCATTGTGTTTTAAATTTGGGTTCATTTGAGTGCATTGCCAATAAAATCTCTCTTTTTGATAGAGGTACCACACTCTCCCTCCATTATTTTTACCTCAGGGAGCAGCTGCAATTGGTTTGTTGCTGATGTGGCAAAAATATGCCATTGGGGTTCAGGCCAAAAAGCAATCTGTGCTCTTTATTTATTTTTTGTTTCTTTCTTTCTTCTTTCAAGATGATTCTCCCCCAAGGCTCGCTCTCTCTTACCCTCAGTCCCCTGACAGCCCCTCATGGACATTTGCTTCTCAATATATTGAACTTGATGGTTTAATCCCACCCTCTCCCTCCACGGGACAATTAACCGAACACAAACAATGACAAGCTCACTTAGGAATCCGTGGCACTCAGCCGCTGGGGGAAAACTGAGGGAAAATCAGCTGTTCTAGTTCTTAGTCAAGGACCACGAGATTGTTAGGGTGTGTGTGTGTGTGTGTGTGTGTGTGTGTGTGTGTGTGTGTCTGTGGGCTCATGTGCAACCATGAACACACTGTGAGTAAGAGAACAGCTGAATATATGCCCCCCTATCAATACTAATGCCTGGGTGGGTTGTTTTTGCACTCTGTGTGTGTGCCTGCAAAGGTTCTTGAGATCACTCCAAGGCGAGCAGTTGAGTATAATGTTACTGATGTCATCTTGACATGTACAAATCCAGTACAGTCCTGTGCCAGGAAACAGCTTGTGACATAATGTTGCTTTAAGTGAGTCTAGATTTCGCAGAGTATTCTCACATTACATGAAGGGATTTTGAGTGAAGTACTGCTCATTTTGGAACATGTCACTGGTTGGTTGGTTAATGACTCAGCATTTTTTTAGGCACATGCAGTAAATAAATTGATTCAGGAGTATGAGGCATGTGTGTCCTGTAGCATATCCATCATCTCATATTCACATAACTTGCCATTTCGTTAAATATTCACTTTTCTGCTATGCCTGTTTGCCTCATGGAACACATTTGGCAATGTTCACGTTTGGAAAGCCACTTGGTCAGGGTGGCCCCTGTGCAGAGGAGTGGTGTTATCTGAGGAGGTAATTATGAACCCCAATGAAGCTCCTCTAGGTTTAAAAAGAAGCAGCTGGTGACTTCATGTGTGTAAATGGCTTTCTCCAAGAGGAAAAGTTAGCAAGAACCAAAATGTGAAGGGAATTTTTGGGAGATCATGGGAAAAACCATAGAAAATGCATTGTAAAAATCTATCTGTTTAAGTTCATTTCTGTGAAAAACTAGGTAGACACATATAAATACTCATCAGCAAGTTACAAAAAGGCTGATACTCCACCCTCATAATGGATCTGCACTGGAAAGAAATTTACTAGAGTCCCTTGGCAGATTTATTCTTTTTCTTCAGAATTAAAATTGTTTAAAAATGTGTTTTTTAGCAGTGATGAAACATGAGGATATTGATTTGTGAATAGTTGGCAACAGTACCTCAACCTGTTTCATGTTTTTGTAGATAAATGTTTACTTTAGGATCGTCTAAAAAGAAAAAAAAATCAAAGGCTAAATGCAGTATAGGGTGACATGAAATATAAATGTGTTCAAAACAATGGTAAGTGTATTATTTCACTGTAGGAGAATATCCTTGTCAGGTATGAGACAGTTTTTCCACATTTCAGTTGTGTTTGGCTTCGCTCTGTTAATTCTAGCTGATGACAGCTCAAGGTAGAGACTGTCCAAAAAGCAGCACCACTGAAGTTTCACTGATAGATTGTGAGTGTCTAACCAGGACCTAGACAACGACCTTTTTGACAGCAGTTAAACCTTAAAGCTATATCTTACAGAACTCATGGTTTGACAGACAGTCATCATAAAGAAGATAAAGGGCACGGTCTGCTGGAAAGTCTGTAGGCCTATGTTTTTGACACTTTTATGACACTTTGCTTTTTGCCGGCGTGCGCCTCCCTTCCCCTGCCTCCCCCTCATAATTCCTCTCTCTCTCTCCCTCTCTTACTCCAGTGGTGTCGTAGGGGCCAGTGTGTGAAACAAGGTGACGAGGGCCCGAGGCCTCAGCATGGCCTGTGGTCAGAGTGGTCGTCCTGGTCTGCATGCTCACGAAGCTGTGAGAGTGGAGTCACCTATCGAGAGAGGCAATGCAACAACCCCAGGTATAAGATACACACAGTCTCAAACAAACAACTACAACGGTGTAACAGTTAACTCAGCTTTCCTCTTCATTGTGCATTTCAGTGCATTTACCAAACAAATGTAAACCTTTAAAGCTCTTGCCAAGCTCATGATGTTCAAATCATGTAGTCCAAGAGGTCTACTACTGTAACTACAATGTTGCATACATTAGCAAAACTCACATCAGAAATTGTAATTCTGTTAAAAGATTTACACAAGAAGTGACCATGTTTTGTTTGTTTAACTCGAGCCCAAAAGTATATTAAGACACGTGACTAAAATAGTGAAGATCACTCACATGTATGTGTCGCTTCATCACTTATCTGTTCACTTAGTCCCCTACTCATCAGTCACTCAGGATTATTTGCACTGTCAGTCAGTAAGGGGGCCCCATCCCAAATGCCTGGCCTCCTCTTTATCATACCATGCCAAGATCATGACAAGTGGCGGGTTAAATTAGACAGAGAGGGAGGAGGAAGGAAAGATGGTGGTGGTGGGTAAGGAAGACAAAGACAGGCAGTGGGAGAGAGAGAGGAAGGCAGTGGGAAAGCGGGGTGGAGGGGGGGGGGTTGGAGAGATGACAGAGAAGGGATTTAAAAAGGGAAAGATGAATGGAGAGATATAAAGAAAGAGAATCTGAGTGCGAGAGAGAGATAAGTGACAATGTGATTGGAGGGCTTATAGAAGGTTTAATTGTCCCGCTGAAGGAATTTCAAGAAACGTAGCCTGGGGATATACACCTGTGATTGGAGAAGCCTTCACAAAGGCACACTCATACACAGCCAGATATACAGGCAAGCATACTCACAAAGAATGAAATTCTTTTTTTTTATATATATAATTTAACACACTTTTGCTCACTCGGATCAAATGCAACAAATGTGTTTTTCTTAAGTGTTACATGTCATCACTCACTCGCACAACACACACCCTTTCAGTCTAAGGCCAAGCATCTAGCTTCAAATATTGATGCACTGCACATTTTCTTTTTCAGTATAACCAGGACTATTTGAACATTTTTAGAAATATTTTTTTAAGTGAGTACTGACAGTCAAGTTATGTATGTGTAGAATTTAGAACACATTAAGCAGTGTCAAATATGAGAGGTCATTACAGAGCGATAACTCCTAACTTACTACTAATCAGTGTAATCTGTGAGCCTCATAACTAATAAACACACACTAATGAAAATTGTGAAACAACAAAGCTTTGCTAAACGTAACCTCTACTGAGATTTTATTCAAATCAAACCATATATTACCTCTCTGACTTCAACAGGGTCAAAACTCAACACCTAGAATGTGAATAGTTCACTAACGCAAAAACTCTGCACAGCCTCATTTCCAATAAAAGAGGATGGAACGCAGGCAGAAATTATGCTTAAATGTAGTTTGGACCGCTATAAGAACACACGATGAGGGATTGCAACCTACTATGACGGTTAATTTTGTTCATAAGGACCAAGGCTACTAATGTGTGCATTGACAGCAAGATAGACCAACCAGTTCATATAGTAAGTGGAACACTACAGGGACTAAGCACACACAATTCTATACTGAAGAAGCTTTGTTTTAATGACCTATTTTTCAATTCTTCTCTGTAGACCTGCATATGGAGGAAAGTTCTGTGAGGGTTCCTCCAGGTCATACAAACTTTGTAACACTGAGGATTGTCCCCTCAACACCACTGACTACAGAGCACAGCAGTGTGCAGAGTTCAACAGCAAACAGTTCAGAGGATGGTACTACACCTGGAGGCCATATACTCGAGTTGATGGTGAGACAATTGTTGCACTCGAGAACTTTATGGGAAAGCTTTTACCAGCCAGCCATGTCATGGTTGTAAACATTTTGCCCCCGTGGTTCTTTCCTTTCTTTCCAGATCAAGATGTATGTAAGCTGTACTGCTTTGCTGAAGGCTATGATTTCTTCTTTGCCCTAGCTAGCAAAGTTAAGGATGGGACTCTCTGCTCACAGGACAGTTCTAACGTCTGTATTGACGGACTGTGTGAGGTAATACTTTTAAGACAGTACCATGGGTTGATTGAAGCATGCTTTCAAAGCATCTGGAGTTCGTGCTAGATTTTTTGAAGATAGTATCATGTGCAAAAGTCCTTGAAGTTAAGCTATAAATTTTGAGAGTGGAGCTGTAGAGAACATCAAGAGACACCCTTGCTGTGCTGTTTCACAACTTTAAATGTCATGCAGAAGGAAATGTTGACCTGTCACCACATGTGGGATAAATGATGGGAGTTTGCAACTGTTGGAATTTATTTCATAGTGAGATGAAATGCTGCATTTTATGTAAGTAATCTACTTTTTTTGTCAAAATCAATGACGTTTTTCTCCCGCAGAGAGTGGGCTGTGACCGTGTTTTGGGCTCCACAGCTGTGCCTGATGCTTGTGGGGTGTGTAAAGGAGACAACTCCACCTGCAAGATCTACAAAGGATTGTACAGCAAGCAGCATTATACTAACCGTAAGTCAGAGAGGTTGATTGGAGTTGGTTGGTTGGTTTTATTGGCTTTGGTGAGTTTATTTAAAAGCTTGATTTGTTTATCCTTTTATCCCTTCTTTCTTTTCCTGCCCTTTTATCAGTTTATAGTTTATACAGAGCTCCAATTTTTTTTATTTTTATCTATGATTGTGATTTTTGTGACTTTTTAGCTTGGTGCTTCTTTAAAGTTTCGTACTCTTTCTCAGAGTACTATGGGGTGGTAACCATCCCGGCAGGGGCTCGGAGTATCCGTGTGATGGAACTGAATACATCCAGCTCCTACCTGGCTGTCAGGGACACCCAGAGACACTATTACCTGAACGGACACTGGACGGTAGACTGGCCAGGCAGACACCCCATCGCTGGAGCCATTTTTGAGTACAAGAGACCCTACAACAGACCAGAGAGCCTCATAGCAACTGGCCCCATCAATGAGACACTGGTCATAGAGGTAAAGGAACAGTGGGTAGTTAGTTTTCCCATCTTTCATTCCTCTATGACCTTTGTAATTAGTTGCATACAGTGTTTGTGCTACTTTTCCTTCTCATTATTCTTACCACATCTTTTCTCTTGTAGATATTGTTGCAGGGCTGGAACCCAGGTGTACGTTGGGAATACACTCTGAAGAAAGCTGATGAGAAAAGGCATCACATCAAACACAATTATACATGGGCCATCATACGCTCTCAGTGTTCAGCAACTTGTGCCGGAGGTGAGTGTTAATATGAATGACTAAACGGATTTTCTAGTTAAAAGGGAAGATCACCTTCAGATCTTCAATCTGGGCTGGCATCTAAAGCTCAGCCTGACCTCTGATCTATAATAAGGCCTTTAGCTGCAGGTTAAATGGAGAGGCAGCGTTCCCATCATTACTGAGGGGACATTAGTAGCTCTTCTTTAGGACTGGTGGGACCTCCTCCTGTCCTACTGGAGACCTGCTATTAAATGCACACACACACACACACACACACACACACACACACACACACAAACAGATACGCTAAAAAAAAGCAAGCACACATGCATGACTTTGACCAGTGGCCTTTGTCCCACAGGAGGACTAGTATTAAACTAGCACACACACAAATGAAAGGACCTGGCATGGTGATTCGAGGCTGGAGATCAGTCTACAATGGTGTATATGTGTTCATCTTTTGTGTGTGCGTGTGTTTACTCATACACGTTTTTTGCAAGTGCATATATGTGCATGGGTGTAAACAAAGCCCCACAGTGTAGAGTTAATATTGATTGACACTGCAGGTTAAAGTTCCCCACCCTGATCTGTTGCGGCCCACCCTAAGCCTCTTTGTGTCCTGATTGTAGGCCATGATGGGGTGGGGGTCATTTGCTTTATTAAAGAGTGTGACTGACTAACTGACCTGTATGAGTTGAGATGTGCAGATTGACCATGCCTAAGGCCAAATACCAATAAAGGGATCTGTGAAACTGGGATTCAAGTTTCACATGAATCAAACAACACTATCAGGGGTGCAGTTGTGCCAAAAAAAAAAAAACAGATTTTTATAAGCCTCTAACTTTAACAGTTAAAAAGTTCACACACATGTTTAAATATTCATCAAAATATGTTTCTAATAAATACATAGTAATAAGGTGTTGCTTACACGTTATGAAACAGGTGTCACATATTGCAGGTATATTATGTGCAAACATTTGATAGCATCCTGACAAGCACCTTGAAGCACGGTGACTTAAATAACAAAGCTGTATCGTTCTAAGTTCCAGAAAGAATCTGTTGAACTACCGTTTCCAAGTTCAAGAATGAACTTTGAAGCTCAATAACACTGGTGTTTTATACATCTGTGCCAAGAATCATAATGCCCCCTCCTTAACTACTTGTTTTTAATCCATCACTGTAAATATGAGCCTGCAGTTTTGTTTTACTGATATTTTATAGTCACCAAGAGACACACTGAGTAGAGCATGACTCAAAATGAAAATGATATTCTGTTTTAATGATGATGTGCCTGAACATAGTGATATGTAACCAATACAGGCCAGATGAACACCAAGTCAGCATGCTACAAAGACTTGAGAGTGCAGGTGAATACATCCTACTGCAATCCCAGATCAAGACCAGCTACTGGACTGATGCCCTGCAACACCCAACCATGTCCTGCCAGGTGAGACACTCTGTTCCTTCATTTGTCAGTCATAGTTAGCAAATGCATCTGCTAGGTAACTCGAGTTTTGCTGCAGCATTAATGGTACTCCATTGAGATTTGTTTTGTTTTTAGCCATGCTAGCAATGATTTTCAATGACTGTATTCCCATAGAATTTGGTACGGACATTAATAGTCCCCAGAAGATAAACATCTGCTAACTTTGGTGATCCTGTACTGTGTGTTGAGTGCTAATCTGTAATGTTAACATGCCAACACGCTGACCTAAGAAGGCAAACTTAGAAACATTACCTACCTACATATACCTGGTTAACATCAGTTTGTTAACATTGCCATTGTTACTATACTAATATGAGCATTTAGCACTGTGCCAGTACAGCCTCACAGAGCAGCTAGAATGGTTGTAGACTCTCGTTGTTAGGTTTAGGGTTTCTGGGATTTAAATATCACAGCTCATTGAACTCAAACATTTATATTGTCACTGATAATCTGTGGGTTCAGACTTTTGTGAATGACCTCATAAATATATCCACACTTAGCTAACTGATTCTCAATCTGGACATCATTAAAAAATAGTATTTGAATGCTGCAGACATTTCCTCATATTTTCCTGATACGTACTTTTGGATGGAAAAATAGGTACTTGGCCCTTCTATATTTCAATCAATTGAAATCAAATAATTTTCAGTCAATTATCCAGTTGTTCAATTGGTGCCATGGAAGGTCTTTTTACTCTATTGTAGGCTATGCGACAGCCAAAAACATTGTTGGCTGTAACTAGCTCAACATTCTGTACATGCGTGTTCATGTTTGGAACTTGAGGAGGCAGATTTCAGGGCCACCAGTCAAATGGGTTGATGTAGTTATTCGAGCTCTGGAGCTTGTGAACGACATATTAAGTAGTATCTCTATTTTTGTGGTAATATCCTTTTTTTGTGTTTTCTTTCTGTATCTCTCATCCTACTTCACCATTTGGGTTCAGTCTTTTGTGATCCCTACCCCCTGTCCTTTTCACCTTCCTCCTCCCTTCCTCCTCCCTATTACTGCCATGTGTTACTGGTCTACAACACCTACACATCTGTTCTGTAAGTTCTTGACATGCAGTGTCAGAAAGAGCTGTTTATTGGTTGAGTCAACTCTTCCAAACTTCCCACACTATCTCCTCATAATAAAGTGAATCAAGGGTGTCAGGCAGCACCAACTGTATTCTCCACCCTTTCCCAGTAAAGCACCTGTTCTATGATGATGACATTTTCCTTGCAAACAAGTAATGAAAAATAACTTACATTTTGGCTAAAACATGTGTGTGAGACACAGGGAAGTTCCTCTGGATATGTTGTTTGTGTCTTCATCCAGTTCAGTATGAATCCTCACCAACTGTCAGGAATGGTTAGCTTCTGTGTTTGTTTAAAGCAGCAAGCCAAGGACTTGTAAACCTTCTCACATGTAGCATCACCGTGGGACCCAAACTCAGAACAAAACACTAGATCTCCAGCCATGTCAGGCACGCAGTAGATACATCACTTTTGAACGTGTAGTTTAAGAAACACTGCTCTATGCAAAATGCACTGCCAGCTTAATTGATCTGGCACATTGGTTCATCCAAACCCTGCTGAAGTTTTTTCCCTATATGTGCACCAGAAACAAGCTCAAGATGAATTTCCTGTTGTGCAGTTGGGAAATGTTATCATACATTGAGGTTCACTTCCAGGTTGTTGCCAAAGGGGCTTTTCTTGATCTTGGAAAATGTCACTGCTGTCTCTTAGAGTGGCACTAGCAGATTTTCTATGATGTATGATGATACCGGGCAGAAAGAGTGGAAGCGAGACCCACTAATGGTTCTGTGGTTTCAGGGTGTGGTTCTGTGGGATTTTGGCTCAGCTCAGTTGGTTCGGTCACTGTCTATACTCCTGACACACAGGGCCAAGTCAGAGGATCAAAGATCAGTCAACGTGGTCCAGTGCTGTGGACATCATAGGGAGTGGTGCGCACGTTGACAGACAGGACATGTACGAATGCACATATACACACATAAAGACACACACAGGGGAAATGTTCCTCCCTTGTCTGTCCTGCTCTGGACAGTGTCATGAAGGGTAAAGCTCTGGCCAGAAAACAAATCAGTGGAAGACACTCCTGGGATAACACTGGTTGTTAATGAGAGGGGAACTTGAGATTTAAATTTGGATTTTTTGGATTGCCATAAAGCACTGAGAAATATTTACACAATAGTATGAAAGAGACAAATTATTGATCTGAGATTTTTTGAGCGTAGACCATATAATACAACATTTACAACAAGTTATTGGCCACAGAACCTCTAAATACCAATCAAATCTGTGTAGTGACAAACAGAGATGCAGTGTGTCGTTCCAACAGCAGCTGTTGCTGATGTATTACTTCCCCCGAGTGCATTTTCTGCATGTGTAGTTGGAGTAATCATATCTAAGGTATCACGCAGACCTGATCTCTTGGGCCTATGTAAGTCCTGTAAGAGAACAGTACAAAAAAAGATGCACAACGAGTAACTTTTCCCATGGTTATGTGTGCTAATACAGAGGCTAACAGAGTATCTACACAGGAGGTATAGTGTGAGCAGCATATTAGCAGGGCAAAAAGTCAACATCCTTCAATGTCAGTCATGGAAAGTTCATGAAAAGCACTGTTATTGTAGTGTAGAGATACTTAGTCCTAGTATAAAAAGTATGATAACGCAAAATTTATAGGACTGTTATTTCATTCTAATGCGACGCTTCTTGGCTGCTAAGCTTACATGCTTGGACAAACGAGACAAGAGTTTAGATTTATGCTTTAGTGTTTCTATCAGTATGAGGAAAAGCCTCTAGGATGAGGACTAACCAATGTGTTTGGCAGACATAACACTATCATGGATAACAGTTTGGCTGGGATTGTTTGAGGATATCCCCAAATGTAATAAAGACAGAGCTGCTCATGTTAGCCTACACTCCACACAGCGTCCACAAGTGATGTGCTGTTGTGAATGGCGAACAACATAGTAGTATAATGTAATATAACATTCTCCCTGGCCTTTGATGTACACTGAGTGGAGTTAGTACCATAAGTCATTTAGCAACACATGCAGATGTTTGCAGCGGGAGAAAAATACATCAGCATCTGTCTTACTACAGGTCTATGCAAACTGCTTCAACATGTGAAGAAATCCAAAGTAACAGGCCTGCCATGCCAAGTTACAAATCCTAAGCTATAACTGCATAATCCATGTAAAAAGGGAGGGGTTTATCCAACACTTTGTTTGAAAAAATAATATATAATTGTTTATATGGTTATCTCCCCTGTGCTTGCGCTAGTTCACTGTCAGCAATTATTAGCCAAGCACAAAATTCAGTACGGCCGATGGGCATCCATGCGCCTCTACCAGGATTACCGCTGCACAGATAAAACAGGACAGTTACAATGTAGTAGATGCCTGTCTCCCAGGGAATAACAAGAGCATTTATCTGGTCACTTTTGACAGCTGCTGTTGAGGCGTCAATTCCTCTGTGCCTCTATTCTGAGTATTCCCATGTACACTCTTAGCAATGGTCTGAAATATCAGCCAAATTCTTGCAAATGAAGTGGACACTGCTGACAAGTTGTGCCTTGATTTATGAGCAGAGAGGGGTTTGGCTGAAACACTGACCTCATCTTGGTCAGTGTTGCATGTGCATGTCCAAAAAAACTTTGTTGTCAAATGTCCCAATGTGACTTTGTCCCATGCATGTAAAAAACTGTTTTGTTATACTTTGGCCAAGCTAAGTCTTTTGAAATGTGATTAGAACTCTCATTATTTCTCGATATTAAAAGGCCATGTCAGAGATGGGCCTGTTGCATCTTTCTTTCTGGACAACATTGCCTCTATTGCTATGAGTCACTTTCTATTAGAGTGTTTGCTAAATGTCTAAATTATAACCAGAAACAATAATGTAATGATTGTGTGTGGAGATCCTGTGGTTTTGTTGCATCAGTTGTGTGTGCTTATATGCATATTACGTATAGATGAAATTATATACAGGATACATGCAGTCATGATGATGGTGTATGATGATGCTGTTGTTGCTGCGATCATGCTGCCAAGAGCAGAATGACAGGCCATCAGCTGCTGTCTGGCACACACACACACACACATAGAGAAGGAAGACAGGGCAGGGAAGTAGAGAAATGGTGGTGGTGTCTGATTACCGGGAAGCCCACGCCCACCCAAATTCTCTCACCCTCTCATCAAGACTCTCAAGGAACAATTTTAAGTGTCTCTGCTACACCCCACCCAGTGAACACTGCAGCCCGAAGCCGAAAACTACAAGAAAATATGTTACAATAACATTGACGCACGCATCTCTTTCTCCCTCTCTTTTGTTCTTTGAAATCTGCCCTCTTTTTTTATGAAGTCATCTTTTTCTTAATCTAATGGAACAACACCTGCTGAAAAAAACTGCTGTTTCAGAAAGATTTTCTCTGGGGCTGAGTATCATACAGGGCACCAATATTATGTAATCGGCACTGAAATCATGGAACCCCAGCTACGTTACCATTTATCTCATGTTTTATAGTAACCAACAGCTGTTCTAAAGGGGATTTTTCCTCTGTGTCAGTGCCTTAATATTTCCTTCTTGCTCACTTTGTGTATGTCTCCGTTTTGGAACAGGTATCCTAGGAAAAATCCTGCATGATGACAACAGAGCAGTCTCATATTCACTGACATAAACTAGTGATTGTGTTGACAGAAAATATATATATAAAGTCCCCAGTAAAGGAAGCCATGTCCTCCAGAGCTTTGTTAGGTCAGACATTTTAAGTAATAGTGGCATGTTTGTGGTTCATGGTGTCATCATGTGCAATAATGTGCTGTGCAGTATATTATGTAGTCATCCCTGCTTTGTTTTCACTCTTAGATTCAAGACAAACTGGTACAGTTGATCACAGTGCACCACTGCCAGCTTTACAGATTACTCCCACCCAGGATTAAAACTGCACTCATAGAGTTGTGAGTCCAGCAAATGTTATGTTAGGATGGCTACCACTGTACTCCACCTACAGCCTGCATTATTAGCTGTAGGGCTGCATTGTGGTAATTACTGTCACTAAGATCGGAAAAGAAAACACATTTAACCTAATAGAAAGCTTCAGCACTGATGAAATGCTGCTTTATATAAATATATAATCTCTATAGTCAGAAGGTCAACATTTATGTATGATAAAATATCAACACAAGGTCCAACTTACTATTTCCGAAGCTTTCAACTCCATCTTGTGGCCTCACTCAGCAGAGTTAACATGTTAATAGATAAATATATATATATATCAACAGTAGGTAAACATACTGCAACATGTAAGTATGTCACAAATATTGGAAAAACACAACAATTGCCAAAAGAGTCATTGTTAATGTTTTAGTTCCAGCTGTGCTTTTCCTGCTATGATGGGTCAAATTGTCCATGAAAAAGGTCTGTGAATATGACTCATATGACTCATCAAGGTTTACAGATTAGCAAAAGGAAAGAGCACATAGGCATATAAAGCACACAGACCCTGGGAACAACCTTTCACACAAAAGAAAAGAAAAACTGGTGATGCTCATGAAGCAAATAGTTGCCATATGTAAAATTCTGAGGCATTTTACGTATAAATCTAATGTTTTTAAATTGCTTTTCCACAACTGTCCGTTGCCTACAGCTGCCTGTGACCTGATTCATATGTAATGGACTTGGGACTCATTTTCTAGGAATATCCAAAGGATGTGATGTCTTCTCCCTCCACATCCATACAGTGTTAATGGGGTACAAAAGTAGCTAATGTTACTTTGTTGGCTGGCATATCAGTGGCGGATACATGCAGTGCCACCAGGTTTCAGCTTGCTGGTTCACCTTAACACCTTATCAGATAACATGATCTATGATACCTCTGTGTATTATGAGAAACAAGTTGATTTTAGCCAACAATAATAATTATAATTCTATTAAACAAAGGTGCATAATTATCAACAGACAGAGACCATTTTCACATGAAATAGTAGGCTGAACACATGGGCCGATTAGCTATGTCACCATGGACCCTCTGGTGCCCCCTGGGGTGCCCCTCCAGTGGAGAAAACATAATGAAGTAGAGGATTTTTTTACTTACCGTGGTCAACAGAAACCAAAAACAAAATTTCCATGAAACATGAACATTACTCGTCTTGTTCTATCAATCAAATGTAATTTATCAGTACTAGTTTTCTAGAGCTTGTTACAGGTTTGATAAATATGCAATCAATTTACCAGTCGATGCAGCGCATGGCATTTTTTTTGGCCTCCAAAGGGGTCATGACAAAAAAAGTTTGTCATGTCCTGTAGGAATAAAATACTACACTGGTAAAGATGTTTAGATATAGAGAGAGTGTTAATAATCATTTAAAGCACTCTAAAAATGAAACATGACTCACTGATGTTTGTCAAAATCAGATAACACAAGGGGACATATTAGTATACATTTATACAGCCAGAACCATATTCATGTAGTGTATTATGTTTCTGTGTCATGCTTATGGTGGAAAATGTAATTATGTGCCTGGTGGTGGTAAATGGATTGTAGCACAGTCAGGAAATTGAACATACATCAGGGCGGACATGAGTAACCTCTTGCTCACAGTGTTTGTGTGTGTTTGTGCCAACAGGCCAAACAATTGAATCTTTATCTGCACATTTACAGTGTGTGATCACTCTAGCATTATCTAGTAGCCAGAGACAGTGACTGTTTCAGTTCCAGCTTTCAGTCAGTACTTAACTGCTTACTCATCCCTGAGGATACTGTAGGTACAACAGATGCTTCATTTCCCCCTCAACCTATACATACACACACACACACACACACACACACAGACACACACACCGCTTGTCTCCAAGTGTTGCAGCCATTTTTGCATGGGGCACGGCCTCTGTCTGTCTCACTGTCTGCCTCTGTTTCCCTCTGTCTCTCTCTCGCACACACAGAGGCATGGGTGAAGCCTTTGAGGTCAGTTGTGAGACATTTCTGCCTCACCTCTCACCCGTCCGCGCACACTCACACACACTTCACAGAGGGTTCTTACTTATAAGACTGCAGTGTCCGTTACCTGTGTGGCTTCAGGCTCAGCTGTAATAACCTTAATGGTTAACTTTGATGTGACGTCTTTTTTCTCTGACCTGTCCAACCCTGTCCTACCACACACACGCACACACACACACACACACACTGACACCATCAAGCAGCCAACCAATGATAGCTGTCTTTCAAAGTTTGTTATGCTCGGGTCACAGCACTTCCAATCTCTCAGCAGGGATTTATGTGGCTGTGGCATTATGACAAAGACTCTATGTCTCCCTGTCTGTCTCACTGTCTGCATCCTTTAAAAGTCATTTATAAATATTTTCTAATTCACATTCTCTCTCTATATCAAGTAAACCAACACACTTACTCTTCCTGTGATATTTCTTTCCACTTAGCTTTCTTTTCTCTCTCTTTCTTACTTTCTCTTGCTCACATTCCACCACTTGTAGAGTCAACCCACACACACACACACACACACACACACACGCACACACACACACACACACACACACACCACCCCTATCAGCGTTTACACACTAATGGATTTGTGTGTTTACTCTGAGTTGAAGAAGCAGTGATAATAATGGCTCTAAAGTAATCTCACAACTGTTTACACTCATCTCTTGGGCCTATCTCCGTCATTATCTACAACTTGGGCTGCTTGAGTGTACCTGTGTTTATGTGTGTGTATTCAGGTGTGTGTGTAGACATGTTTGTCTTTTGTTCAGATCAGATGTTACAGATTTACTTTATTTAGAGTGTTTCATAGATTTATGTGAAGATTCCTGAATTAGCTGAATATGTTGATGCCACAAAGGATCTTTTAGGGTAAGTAATACAACATAACAAAATATATTGCCAGACTTCAAATTGAAATACAAATATGAAAAGCAACAAAGTTCTCATGTTACAGCAGAAAATATTAAATAATTCCTAGTTATTGCTATCTAAACCTCCGGGCTGCATTTCCATGCGTATAACGCTTTGATTACAGCTATTATTGCAACTCTGTAATATAGTGTATACAGATATATCAGTTCCCATATTTAACATCCATAATATGCATATCAAATAGTTATGGTCTTGTTCTAGTGTTTGGGTTTCTAAAGATCAAATTAATTTGTGCATGATACTGTTTTTTCTGCTGAGCTGAAGTGTTCCATATTGTTTTAGTATATATGTGCATGTGTTTCTTTTTTTCACTGAGCATCTGGACAGCTTTTTCAAAGTGTTTGTGGGCCCTCCTCGTGCATAAACTGTGAGTTGAGACAAAACATGTGCTGCACCGACCAAAACATGCACGCTAGACTAGACAAGTTGGCTGTGGTCATCAGTCCATCTCTGCAGGTCATACTATTCTGAGGCCCTGCAGTTATTTCACTTTGCTGTGTCTGCACCCAGTAAGTTGGACCGGACAGGCATTACATCATGGAAAAAGGTTTCTGATGCCCGCTCACATTTGGAGCATGATATCATTTTGTCTCACCGTGTGGACGTACACTAATTTAAGCAGAGGAGCACCCACACACTGACACATACACGTGAAAGCTGAAATACACACATACAGTGGCACAGCTATAAACACTGGTCAGAGGTTATTTAATGCCTCTGGTGAGCATCCAGACAGCGTCGTTTAGACCACAGGGGTTATCTGACTCTGTCCACAGGATATCTGATCCCCTGTGCTTCAGTCCAGAGAGTGTGATCTTTACTCATCGTCACACTTACAAATAACGATCATGGCAAAGATCAGAAGGTGGCCTATAACTTGATATGGCATTAATCAGTCTATTATGCCCACCGCCATGCCATTGGGGTCACTAAGGCGATACATTTCATGGCTTTGGTATTAATTAAAACTGCACTGCCTTCATCATAGACCACATAAAAACTTTTTTTTCCCCCACTGTATGTACGCCAACATGATGTCGTACTGTAATAGGATGGTAGATGTTTTTACATAACTAATTCACAAGATTAGTTAACCACCACAAGCATCATAGAAATTCTGTGCAGTTTAAGTATTGAAATATTTATGCAGAAATACAAATGAAGGAATACAAAACAAGATGTATTGGATTTCCTTTCTCTTAAAGCCAAAAGTGCAAGCGTAATGTGTCCAAATGTGTCTCAGCTCATGAAAGACATGATGTCGCTCTTGATCTTCTAGCATCTATTTATGAAATAAATGACACCCGGAGAGTTTACCTCCTATTTCTATGCCCTGGGCCAATAAATATCATGTTATAAATGCTACATGTTTATGTTGATGACTTGTTTAAATGTTTAAAGTTCAAGATGAATAGAAAATTTCATCTCTACATTCCCCTCATTCTCCCCCAGATCACCCTGTGATGATACTACAGTTTGTATCTTCATCCTGACAAGCTGTAACAGACCAGATGGAATTTCTCCATCCGCATTTATTTATATTTAATAGTGCATGTATAATGCCCTTTAGAGCTATACTCATCTCATCCTCCTTATACAACATTCCAAGCGAGTGATGCACCAAATGATTCAAAATAAAGTTTAGATTGTTAATATACACAACTCCATGTGATGACAGCAGTGTTTTTAGGTTGTTTGGGGTAAATCTTAGGAGGCTGTGCGGGTACATTAGGGTGAAGTTGGAAAGAGGATAACAGAGTGTGTGTTGAAGGTTTTAACTACCTGCCCTCTGAGTTCTGGGTCACTTGGGATAGATGCAAAGAAGCTTTGAGGAAGAGAGAAGCAATAGGAGGCCCGGGGATTAGGCGACTTAGACATGTGGTGTGACAAGGTACAGTGTTAAAAGAAATCCACTAAAAATAACATAAACTGTACTTTCCTGAGCACTCATTGGTGTCAGAGATTGTGTGTCTGAGATGCATTAATATGAGGGATGCTTGTTCTGTATCTTGAAAAACGTTTTCTAATTGCCAACATACGTATTTTGTAGTGTACAGTACAAATGGAGGTAATTATGAGAGAAATATGTGGCGTTGTTTAGTTTTAGTGCTGATGAGGGCCTGAGTTTTGGCGAGGAGGGGGTTTAAAACTGTGCAGTGGGGTTTAAGTTACAGTTTAAACGCCTGGTATTTTGGCTGTTTTGACTTGCTCTGAAGCCAGTCAGCCATGAACAAATGTCTTAACACCCTGAAGACCTGCAACACTCCAGCATGTCTGAGGTCAGCGATATATGAACGCTGGAGACGGAGATACTCCTATTTTCTCACATAATTGGTGTTGTCTGCCAAGGAGTTCCCTGTGAAATTGTGTTTAGCTACTGAGAATGAAGAAAGATGCATGTTCCAAATGAGTTAAGAGCTACTTAAGCTTTTGCTAAACATACAGTAAGTTCTGGGTTTTGCAGCCACTTCTATTTTTATGCATCAGACTACAAATTTAGTTGCAGAAGCCATTGGAGAGGAAAGAAGGCTTAGATACAACACAGGGGGTCTTCTCCGGTTGCTATCACTGTACAGTTATCATGTCATTTGTGAATTCCCGCAGGCCTGTCTGAATAAGTGATTGAGGAGCTGCACGTGTTGACTCAGCAGGCTTGTGTTGTGTTGTCCCAGCTGGTCTGTAGGAGAGTGGGGGGTGTGCAGCCGGAGCTGTGGAGGAGGGGAGCAGACGCGGCAGGTTCAGTGCGTCCAGAGAACCAGCCAGACCAACGTAGACGCCCTGGCTGACTCTCGCTGTGCCCAGCCCACCCCGACCAGAAGGCAAGCCTGCAACACACACAGCTGTCCACCAGTTTGGACCACTGGGCCGTGGTCACAGGTGAGCATGTGTGAAAGTGATCTTCCACCAAATGAGAATGAGATTTTTAAATGTGCTCACACAGATGTAAGTCAGTACATGAATACTGCCGGAGCGGTTATCCACAGCAAGAAAGAAACACTTTAAAGTTGCACACTCGTTATTCAGCCTAAAGAGCATTGATGGCTTCACCACATTTTATGACGGTGATCTCAGTGGCTTTAAACTATGAATGTGCCCACTGAGACCTCCCATGTTTTGTTCTCTGTCCAGTTCTTATACATTGTGCATGGAGACTTGTCTCAGTGTTAAACTTTTTTAACTGCCACTTTACCCCAAATATCCTTAACTACCTGCCACAAATGGTGTCCAGTTTACTTCCTCTCTGAATCTCTGTGGCACAGTGTAATGCGTCACAGCCCCCCTGTTTTCTTGGATGTGGTGGAATACTTTTTAAGACTTTGATTTAGGCTGTTCCGTAAGATGTATGCAATGAATATTGGGGGAATTGTTGGACTACCTCAAAAGAATTATTAAGGAAGTAAAGCACAATAAGTCCCTGTGTGAAGAATGTGAATATAAGGTAGGCCATGCTGAACTGGTTTCTGTGCGTAGTTGGCTTGTTACGATCTTTAGCCTGTAACATTTAATAGCTCCATTGATCCAAATCCTGAATGAATTTTGACAAATCATCATGTTGTTATGCAATCGTAATCATGATCTGTCAGTCATGGAGACAAAGCAATATTTGAAGCATTTAAGGACATAAGATATCATCATTATCATGTTTCCATTTATGTGGCAGTGCTCTCGTAAGTGTGGCAACGGCTTGAGGAAGAGGACAGTGCATTGTACAAGCACCAACCCAGGTGCCCAGATGCAAACACAGCCAGACAGTCTGTGTGCGGGCCTGCCAAAACCCGCCAGTCAAGAATCCTGTTTCATCAAACGCTGCCAGAAACAACGCAAAGTCCAGTGGTTTGTCTCCACATGGCAAGAGGTAATTCAAGAACACTTATACTGATGAAAAAATATGAAATTCAAATAAATTCAGCAGTAGCAATGCACGCATGTAAAATATGTTCTTAGCTCATGTAAATAAGTTCTCTCTCTCCATTTTCTTTCTGTTCCTTTGATCATCCAGTGTTCAGTAACATGTGGCCATGGCTACCAGGCACGCTTCATTAAGTGTGCAGAGAAGGTGTGTATTATCTGTGCTGTGTTATTGATTTTATTGTAAAAAATAGTGCCATGTTAAGAAATGGCATCGTGTAGCTTACATGGATATTCTCGGTTAAACAGGACACTGCAGGAAAATACAGAGAGCTTGCAGCCAAGAAGTGCCATCATGTCCCCAAGCCCACAGTGGAGCTCCAGAGGCCCTGCACCATGGCCGAGTGCCCTGTCCGCACTACCCCACCAGTCCACCGATGGAACACGTATCATCGCACCTATCCACCTCAACCCCTCCCTCATCCTCCGCCCCGAGCTGAATGGCGCACATCTCCTTGGTCTCAGGTATGTTAACTTGGCATTGAATGTACATATTTCATGACATTCATCCATCATCAAGGTTTCTTTGTACTCTACAGTGCACAGTGACATGTGGAGGGGGAGTGCAGGCCAGGACGGTCCAATGTCTGGTCCAAGGGAAGCCCTCCTCTGGCTGTGCCCTCCATCTTAAACCTTCAATGTCCCAGGCCTGCAACACCAACTTCTGTCCACAACCTGAGAAGAAAGGTACTACTTTAAATGCTTGTGTACAAATACAACATCTGTAGAGATATTATAGAGCTATCATAAAATACCCTTTTCATAGTTTTCACAAGTCTTTTTTTCCCTTTTTTCCCACAGACCTTGCGTGTAGGGATTACTTCAACTGGTGTTACCTGGTACCCCAGCATGGAGTCTGCAATCACAAGTTCTATGGCAAGCAGTGCTGCCAGTCCTGTTCAAATTCAAACCTATAATCATATAGAGTGACGCTGTCTGTGACATAGGCAGATAGGTAGTTACATAGACAAAAGACTATATTTGACGTCCATGCTTCAAAAGACAGCATTTTTGCTTTAAGCGTGTGGCGAGCACTGAAAAACAAATGACATTTCAATGGAAGTGCGAGAGAGTTGCAGTGCCCTTTCTTCTCCCTGTGATGCTGGACATCTGGATACAAGAACTTGATGCTGACAGCACTACACAGGAATGTGATCAGGACAGTACAAATAGAGGAGAGAATTATGAGGAGGAACTAGCAAAATGGGAATCTTGATTAAAGCGAATACGACTGACATTTCCAAAAGAAACTGAAAACCTGAAAACTCCCAGCTTTGTTTATATACAGTATGCAACTGAACAGAACTGTACCCAGGACACCTAACATCTCCCAGTCAACCACGGGCCAATGATGGCAGACCAACAGAGAAAGTTGACGAGGCTTCAGGCACTGCCACGCAACATGTGCTACTCCTGGCTTGCACTGCAATTCTTGATCAATTGGAAATCTGAGGTCTGATAATGAAAAGGGATGTTTTAAAGAAAACATAATTTCACTCTAAGGCTTGATAAAAAACAGGCTGGGAATAATCAAAGTGTGCTTCCTCATTAGCTGGACAATAGCAGGAAGCTTGGTGCTGTCACGTAAAACAACAAAGAAAATTTTTTAAAAAGTATCATCCATGAGAGAACTGTTCTGAGATGGGTCAAGGCTACGTGGACTGACTTTCATACTCAGTGGTGCTACAATAATGTCTTCAGTCACCAAATCAATGTGAAATTTTGACTTGTGTGACCCATGTATAGTTTTGTTTGTTTTATTTATTGGCTTTACAATACAGCGTTGCTGGAAGACTGTATTATAAGCAGTATAAATAAATATGTCCTTTTATTACTCTACCCTAAGCCCATTACCTTTTGTATTATGTTTCATAAGCTTTCATGCTGACAAAAATGCACCTTTTTTTAAAAGACATATATTTTATGTTTTAGGAAAAATATTCTGATGTCAAAACCCATTTCAGCAATTCAACAAAGACTGATGAACAGGAACATTCAAAGTGAGCATAGCATTTGCTATCACTGCTTCATTTTTCCATTACATTATCCAACATTATGCCCTGTATTGCATGCATCAATATGGCGCAAAAATAGTGCATTACATATTGGTTCTGGTTTAAAAGCAAGGATAATGCTATTCCAATGTGATTTTTACAGTGTAAATGAAATAATAAACAAAATGTGTATCATGTCAGCATCTCAGCTGTGGCATGAGTCTTTATTTCATTCTTTTCAGCTGTCAGTTTGAGTGAATTTGATCTTGCCAAGTTGGTGTAAAATGTCTAAATGTGTTCCCACAAAGAGGAAAAAAGCTTAGGAAGGGAACCTGATCTATTCAATCATACTTTTTTGGCTACAGTCTTCAGCTGGGTATAATATAGTCATCATGCCCTGACAAAGGATTTGTCTTTCCACAAACTGCAAACACCACACTGTGACTAGAGTAACTCTATCTATTGATATGGCAAACTTGTTAGAAAACCTATGTACATATTCAGCACTCAGGGAGCAGCATTGGCATTCATTTGAAGTTGTGGTTCTGGCCATCGGATAAATGTAAATCTACTATTCGCTCACTTTTTAGGTCTACTGGAAGGAATGTCTGTCTCTTTAGCAGCTAAATTATCCATTATATTCTCCAGCTAGCTTTGTTCTGACAAAACAATGAGGTCCATTATGCTGAGGTGAACTGCAGAGTCTGTAATTCTACGTAGGTGTGTCTCTACCAGTGACACCTTTCACTTCAATGTAAAAATATTTATCTATAGCAGATTTAAACTTGGTTCTCCAATATAGTTCCTACTATTTATATGTAGCCTATCTTCCTTACACCGTTTGCCCAATCTGCATAAAAGCCTTATTGGCCTATGTCATATTGAAGTAGACACGGAAAAGTATGTTTTCTATAATGTAGTTTACTGGACTGAGCCATCTTCAGCAATTCTTTAGAAAGCATTTAACAACACATGCAACACCTCCACACTATATGCTGTATAAGCGTTATATGCCCTATTGTAACATGATGAAACAAGAAATTAAGAAATTACCCTGTAGCTTGAAGGTTCAGTGTGTAGGACTTAGTGGTATCTAGCAGTGTATCTAGCAGTGTGCCTCACCCTCTAAGGTTAGGGAAGAGGGCCAGTCTGTAAAATGTAATAAAAACATAACAATTCTTATTTTCACGATTTCAGGTTTCAGATTATACACTAATGAACGCATGGCTATAATACTATACTCAATTTTTACCATAGTCTGTAACTAGAGCTCCTAAGTCCTACACAATAAACCTTTGACTCTAAACTCTAAAACATTACTCTGCAATGACGTGCAGCATATAAGCAAGCATCCTAGCTAACAGTAATGCCAATGTGGTATTAGCCATTTCAACACCTATGACATATTGTGTCTGGGCTTTACTCTTTAGTCATTTCTCAACAAGTCAAGGAGACACAGATGCCCAAAACAAAATCTCCATTGTCATAATCCTCCGAGCACAGCCCTAAAGCCCTCAGAGAGAGAGTAAGGAAGGAGAGAAGAAGAGTGTGAGGAGACAGAGAGAAATAGAGTAGAAAGAATTAAAGGGAGGAGGGATGTATTTGGTGCTGTCATAGAAAAATGCTGTGAGAAAGAGAGGGAGTGAGCCAGAGGGAGAGGTGGGTAAGAGAGAAAAAGGGGTTTTCCTCTGTGTCAACCACCTCACTGAAGTTGACTTATTGTTGGTCAGCTGTGGGCACTGTGTTACTGTCTGTGTGCATTTGTGTGTGTAGTCACTGTACTGCTGAATGAATGCAGTGCTTTTTGTTTTATCTACACAAGCAAGTGTCTGCAAGATGTTCAGAGATTCAAAACCTTTATTAATTATTGCCAGTTTGCTGACAAAAGCAACACCACATGCACACACACAGAATCAGATTACTCTAATCACCCACACGTTTGTGGAATGTACTGTCATCAGCCACTTTGCACCCGTCATGTCAAAACTCGATCTTATGGAGAAGAGAAGAGGCACCAATATCAAAAATCTGTTGCTTGTTCACACTTAAATCATGTAACTCAATCCTGATGACAATCAGTGGGTTTCACTATTCAACACTGTCAACAGTGGGGCAGAATTTTTTTTATATTTGATTATAAAATGATGAAATAATTGCATTGTTTTATCTTATGACGGTTCTGTTCTTTTAGTGCCATGTGTTATAAAGTATATCTGGAGTTTGCATTGTCACCCATTGTCTCCCAATTTTTAAAAATATGCAGTTCAGGCACTGTAGGTGTGAATGCCAATGTACTGTATTTTTATGCCAATGTGAGTTAGCTCTTTATATTACTCTTTCGAGATGGATATGAGTAAAAAACAAACAATGCATTGCTTTAGTGACTTATATTTTGACAGTAAATGCATTTCCACCTCACTCTGTATAAACTGGTATAGCATCTTAACAAAGAAGACAAAAGCAAAGGAGAAAATCCAACCACACAAGAAGTGAGGGATTGAGAGGACGAAGCAGTTTTGTTTATACAAAGATAGTGATCAGACAAAGCCTTCCTGTAGATGACAAAGGTGGTCGAGATAAATCTTGAAACATCCAAAATGTTACCTAACCCATGTCAGGTAACAGAAGAGATTATCTGTCAGAATGAGACAGGAAGAAAGAAAGCATACCCTTTCCACTTTAAAGAAACTATGCTATCTCTGACTGCATCTGTTTGGAGAGAGTTGGCTCTTCAGCCTTGAGGCTACACTAAGAAGGTTCATCTGAAGTTACAGGGTTATTATCTTTCCATCAGGACGCACCGACAGCAATCCCCTAACACCTTTAGCTGCTTCCTCCTCAGCTGTTGGAATCACCAGGCTGAAAACGACCTGCTGCCTCAGTAACGATGAGCAAGACAAGCTCATCTAAAAAGTAGTTTCTGTCTATTTATTTTTAAAGAGTATCAAATTCAAAGATATAATGACCTCCAGGGTGTTGAAGTTGAAAACTTAGTCTGTTGTTGTTGTTTTTGTTTTTTGTAGTAACTCTTTGTAAATTGACCTTTACAATTTATACAGTATCTATGGTAAACCCAGTGGTTGGCAATGTTTTGGGCCATTCATTGTGTGTGTGTGTGTGTGTGTGTGTGTGTGTGTGTGTGTGTGTGTGTGTGTGTGTGTGTGTGTGTGTGTGAGAGAGAGAGAGAGAGAGAGAGAGAGAGAGACTGTTATTTGTACAACAGTACCCTCTGCTGACTACAGCCTATATTAGCTATAAAAATATAACACACCACAAATTGTAAACGGTTTACAATTTGTAATTGGTCATTTTTCTTTATTATTCGTTTCCTTTCTCCTGCTGGGAAAGGCGTTTAGAAACGCTGTTGCAAACTGCCAGTCTGCCTATTTGAAGGCATCTCTCTGCTCCTTCATACATGAGACGGTGGAGGGAGTGATTGGTCTCCTCTCGTGTCTTTCTTTGTGTCTACACTTTAACGTTATACTGTATATGACTATGTGACACATCGATGGGAAAAACAGAGTAAAAAGACTCTCAAAAGATGAGTTCCCTGACCGGGAATCGAACCCGGGCCGCGGCGGTGAGAGCGCCGAATCCTAACCACTAGACCACCAGGGAGACATGAGAACAAGAGCAAAATTGTGTCATTATATAGTTACATTGGTACGATTTCAACTTGGTATTGTGTAGTCATGGAGACTAATCTAGTGAATTTAACTAAATACATCACTGGATTATGGTGTGAAACATGAATATACCATGAAGTTGTAATTTGGTATAAACAGTTGTACTGCCCCTAGCGGCCGGTACTCATTTATCCATGATGCAGTAACTCCCTTAGAGGCCATAATGAACTGCCTGAAGAAAAATACTAATGACCGGAATTATTATATTTCAGCAAGATTAAATACATCACTATCTACGTGTTTTACTAATAAATATAAAATGTTTATGCGTATAACGGAGAGAGGAACATTTCATTTTAGTTTAACCGGCGTTTGACGAACGTCCCCGCGTGGGGTCCTGGCGTGGGTCCTTAGACAACGTGGGAGACACGAAAATGTGTTGTTTTGAAGCTGCGCGGAGTTTGTGACACCGGGACATGTTCGTCAAATGATCTCATATGAAATAAGCGCTGCCGGGGACTGGAGTGTGTTTTACCATGATGCCAGGGGACAGTCAGTCCAAGATGCTGGCTATCGCCGCGGACGCGACGGTCGGAGACTGTCAGAACTGCTCCGTGTTGTACCAGGTCAGATTTCCATCACAGAGAAGTCCGTTCAAAGTTCCGTCTGCGGAGACTGAACATAAACAGTCTGTGACAGTTAACATGTTTGTCTTTGAAGCGGCAGCGCGGCAAAGTGTTGGTAATTATGAATTCCCCTGTTTGTTTTTGTTTTCGTCCTATCGCAGAGCCTGAACGAGTATGTGTCGTCATTTGTGGCACTGAAGCAGAAGATCGCGGTTTCAGAGTGAGTGTTTATGAATATTGCAATCATAATTATTGCAATCTACAAACTGCAAGTTACTCTTTTTTTCCGTTAGCTGGCTGGCACTACATAACATCTGTTGATCAGTTGGCGGGTTGTTTTATTATTAGTTTCTTTGACAGCTAACCTTAATTGTAAAGTAGCATTTATTGCATGTGTGTGATTTTTTTTTTTTTTTTGACACATTTATGTTTTATCCAGTGATTCAATTAGGCTCCAACAACAGCTGGAAGAGCTGCAGATCAGATTGGTTACTCTGGAGAAAAAGACAGCAGACTATGAATCTGTGCAAGCAGAACTGGAAGAAAATAAGGTAAGCTGTGTCTATTAATAAGCCAATTTAAAAGACACTAGTAATGTATTTATCTCTTAATATTACTTCCAAAGCAGAAATTCCTACTGTCCCTGAGTAACTTTACCCATTTTACTTTGAAAGGTTGCTCTGAAAGCCTATGAACAGATGTCTGAACAGATGGAACAACTTAAGCAGGAAAACAGCAAGACAATGGCTGAGTAAGAGATCATTTTGTTTTGTTATGACAGTGCAGATAGTGATATTATATTTGTATAATGTTGGTGGTGAATTAACTTGTTTGTTTTTTTCATTTCTCACAGGAAAAATAAACTTGAAGACCAGATGAAGGAGGCGAATGGTACTTTGCATTCATGTTGTAACTTTTGCCAGTGATGAGTTGCATAATTTGTTTTTTTTTTTTTTAAGTTAAATGCATCCCTGATTTTTGTCTGATTT
>NC_040023.1:21884964-21897805 GCF_000972845.2 Larimichthys crocea
TTTACCCCTTTTACTTTGAAAGGTTGCTCTGAAAGCCTATGAACAGATGTCTGAACAGATGGAACAACTTAAGCAGGAAAACAGCAAGACAATGGCCGAGTAAGAGATCATTTTGTTTTGTTATGACAGTGCAGATAGTGATATTTGTATAATGTTGGTGGTGAATTAACTTGTTTTTTTCATATCTCACAGGAAAAATAAACTTGAAGACCAGATGAAGGAGGCAAACGGTACTTTGCATTCATGTTGTAACTTTTGCCAGTGATGAGTTGCATAATTTGTTTTGTTTTTTTTTAAGTAAAATGCATCCCTGATTTTTGTCTGATTTATTTATTTTTTTCTGTCTTTCGAACTTATAGAAGTGACAGAAACACAGGCACTTGAAAATGCACAACTGAAGAGGGAAATGGCCGTCATTGAGAATGAGTTATTGAAAGTACAGGTAAGCAAAACAAGTGTTTTGCACAAGTGACAGTGAATATTGTGCTTTAGAGCTTATACATACCTGATCAAATCTTGCTCATCTGTTTATTTTCCCTTCTTCAGACGTCTTTGAAGATATCTCAGGCACAAGCAGACCAAGTTGAAAAACTGATAGAGGAGAACACCAAGACAACAAGCATGTAAGAACTTACACTTTAGAGATGTGGTTTCTTAAATTGGACATTAAACAGTATAAAGTATTTTTTTCTCTTCATCTGTCTTTGTGCTACGTTATATGATTGTTCTTGGTCTGTTGTTTATCACCTGTTTCTGGGAAAATCATTTAATACAAAACATGCTTAAAGGTTCCATGATGTTTTCTCATCAACAGAAAGGACAGCCTTGAAAATAAAGTTGGACTGCTCGAAGGTTGGTGTTGAAAATTGGAGTATAAATAATTATTTTATGTTTGTCTTGAGCCTGTGCTTATAGAACAACTCCTTATGGCTGGTTTTGTGATGCTTATTTTTGTCCTTATTTCAGACTCAATTCGCAAACAGAATCATCAAATATTCCAACTGACTAAAGAGAAGAATCTGCTAGAGGGAAATGTTTACGATCTCCAGGTGCAGTAATGACCTTCATAAATGGCAGACTGTTGGAAATATGTTTTAAAACAGTTGAATTGACCTTTCTTTGTGTGTAATTTGCAGAAGAGACTGCTGAAACTGGAACGAGAAAGGAGTAAAGGTAAACAGATTTATTCACAAATAGAGTTAATTTGTAACTTTATATGTTTCTTTTTTTTTTCTTCATATTTTTGACTAAAAGAAATTTGAATTCAAATCTTAACTTACTTCTCAACAGAGTATAGAAGCACATCAACTCAAGCAAGTGTACCTGAGGAGCCTAAAGTTGATAAAGGTATTCAGTCGGCTTTACTTATTATGTATTACATTAATTAGATGAACTAATCACATGCATGAACCTAACCCAAAAGTATTGTTGTATTATTATTGGTATACTTGTATTTTTATATTTGCAGTGTGTGATTGTTTGAGCCTGTTTTTCAGAAAAGTTCCGAATGCTGCTTGAGAATTTGTGGGCATGTGTAGAGCCGCAGCCACAGCCTTCTGCAAACCTGTTACACTTACCTGGTAAGGCATCATTAAGCCGTCTTGTATATCTGCATATCATTACTGTCATAACTCAAAGTGTCTTCACTTCTGAACAACACTAACACAAGTTACTTCTGGTTTTTTAGTTTTGTTTGTAATTTCTTTCACCATTTTGCCCCATCGACACGTGTGCAATCATCTCTTATGTTCTTGTAGTTTCAGAGTCCAGTTCCAAGCAAGTTCCACCCCCCCCTCCACTAAACAGATGCCGCTCTCTTCAGAGTAACACGTCTCACAAGATCGGTGAATCCAACGGTTACCCCATGCAGACAGATGCCACTTATACACTGTTAAAACTCTCTCCTCCTGGACGGAAAGCCTACAAGCATCAAGCACTTCTGCACCCAACAAGTCCAGAGAAGCGGACAGACACTCCCAAAAAGAAAAAGCGATTGCCCAAGAAGCACAAAACTAAAGAGTCATCTTTGGACACCTCAGAAGTATCTTATGAGGAGATAATGGCATTGTTTAAACCACTGCCTCCCTGCTTATCACCCCTTTCAGATATGGTATGTTTCATGCTTTATTTATTAAATTGCTGACTAATATGCAGTTTCCCCTGTTTTTATTAACAATGTCAAGATGCTTTATTGTGTTGTGGTGCTATCTCTTATTAGCATGAAATCATATTATAATGAAAATGAAACACCAAAGTTATATTATTGAAAATCATGTCCTTGTTTTTCTTGTTCTTTCTGTCAGGAGACAAACATGGATCCTATGGAGACCGACGATGGAGGACAGGAGAACCATCCTAAACCCTCCAATGACTCTGTTCCCCTTCAACAAGAGGAGTCCTTACTCATCACAACACCAGTGTCAGACTACTGTCTGGAATCTTCAGCTCTACCAACAGAGGAGGATGTGGACTTGCCAGTGGTCACAACAGAGGAAGTGGAAAACATTTCCAAAGACTTGGGACCAAATGAGTTGAGTGGTGTTACTGAAATGAAGGGCAAAATCAGCACAGATGGTGAAGAAGTGCATCTTAAAAAAGAAATGCAGACTGTGTGTTTAGTATCAGCAGCATCTTCTTCTATATCAGACGCAGCAGTGGTGTCATTAAGTGAAGAGCCATCCTGTAATGTAAATCCCAGTAGCATCTGTGAAACTGAAAATTCTATGGAAAAGGCGAAGGACGATCATTCAGAGACGATAACAAAGATGGATGTAGACACAAGCCCTAGTGCTGTTGTTGGTGCCAAAACGGTCACTCCTGATGATGAAGAATCACTCGGAAGAAGTGATACAACTGTCATCTCTGAGGAAGCAGGAAATATACAGCTAGTTACTTCCTCTGTAACTTCCAAAACATTTGTTGACTCTGTGAGAGACACAGAGGCTGCGAATACAGATGGTTCAGCAATGGATTCTTGTAGTTTGGAACAGGGCAGTCAAGATACTGCAGTCTCAGAGCCTCAGGAGAAAGAAGGATGTCTCGGCAAGGATGCAGGCATGCCAGGAGATATCCCCCGTTTGTTGAACAGCAGTGATGGCATCAGTACTGTCTCAAATAAAAACGTTGACAAGAAACTTGAAAATGATGTATCCACAAAACCTGTTGAGGAAAATGGGAATGAAACACAAGGAACTGGAGGAGTGCTGTTGAAAGTGGAAGTTAAAGAGTCCCATGCTGACCAGGAATCTGCTCAAGTGAACACTGAAATTCCTTCGAAAAAGGATGTTGATGCAGAGACAGTAAACAGTGAAATACTAGTAGACCACAGACCTCCTTCTGACAGGCAAGAAAGGAAGAACATTGACTGTGAACCTTTAAAAGAAAATACACATTCTCTCTGCAGGGTGTTAAGTCCTTCTTGTCTGTTTCCCACTGTAAAAACGCACACTTTGGAAACTCATCCAAGCACAGAAAAATTGAATGTTGATGTTAACATTGAGCACTTTTCAACAAACCAAAAACCTCTACAACCTGTGCCCTGTGTAGAGCAAGAAGATGTTGTTAAGAAGGATATAGTCAAAGACAAAAGTAACCATAAAGTGAGCAAAAACAAATTGGACACCATTAATCCGACTGCTTCGTTGAAGCAGACTGTCGCTGCAACATGTTTGGAATCAAGTCCAAACGTTCAACCACCACAATGCATTGGCCAAGTTCGCTCTGAAATGGGTCCTCCTCTTCCTCGTCTCCTAACCCCTCTGCTCACACCTCCAAAGGCAGGCAAATCAATCAATCCAAGACAGGCTATTGGGAAACTCTCATTTCCCTCACCCATGGATAGACCAGCTTCGCCCACCACTCCCATCCAGGCCCACTTGACACCCAACAGTCAGCAGATGAGTTCAACTCTAAACAGTCCACTTCCTCCAAACGGAGTTCCCTCATCACCACTTCAATTTGGCTCTGCCACTCCAAAACATGCCTTGCCGGTCCCAGGACGCCTGCCCCTGACGGCAATGACTTCTTCCCCGTCGTCTTCCTCCAGTCCATCTCAGGAAAACTCCATGAGGATTCTTGACACCATGTACCCAGAGCTCTCAGCCCATGCTCGAACTCTGAGCATTCTCAGGGGGAATGTCAGTCTCGGCATTGGTTCATCAGAGAGCGGATTATTACCTACGACAGCAGGTAGTCAGATGTCTGGCTTTAAAACTATTAACTCCACTTCAACGGCTTTCACCAAGACTGAGGTGAGAGGAGAAAAAAGACGCTCCATCAGCATGCTTCAACCTAAAACCAGCAAATGTCTCCGGCTAGATAACTGCTCTCCTACTGTCAGTCGCAAGCAGGTGCCTTCTTCCTCCTCCAGCAGTGGAGAGGAGACCACCTTACCCCAGACTCTGAGGCCTAAAAATGAGACAACCTCTCCAACCACCGCAGAGCAAAATCTAATAGTCAACGCTTTTAAAAAAATTGAAGACCAGTGTTTTGATCTATTAGTTGTGATTCAGAGCCATCTGCATGTTGGTAACCTGCCCAAAAAGCCCGTCTTGAGAAGTGAGGAGAAGGAGGTCATCACTGAGTTTTGCCAAGGCAGATTGGTGAGTATACTGGTTTATTGAGCTTATATATTGCAGACTTAATATTGGCTCACCTTGCATTGTTTTTCCATTATGAGTATAATCTAAAAAAAAAAACAGCAATTTTATGTGATCTCTGTGAGGTTATTTGGTACACACCTGATCTAAAGTGTCACAATTCATTTTCAACATTTTTAGCTGTATATTCTTAATTGGGTCCTTCCATTATTACTTTTGGTGGTGCAAAAGTGAGTACCCCCCTACTTTGGTTACTTACTTATAGTTACATAAAGGGGGGAAAACACCCATATATCAGGAGGACTCTTATACAGTATATATCCTTATAAAAATAAAGTTAAATAATGTGAAGCCAACACAGGGGAGAGTTCACAGAGTGTCTGTGTAAAATGAACTTACAGCAAGTGCATGTCTTCTCATTTTCATTCTCTGAAGGAAGATGATATGATTCTTGCCATCCTGAAAAAACTGAAAGCAGAGAAAGGAGACCTCAGCGGGAACTACCTCCAGGCCCTCTGCAGAGTCTACACGGGGCTTTGTAGACAGAAGAGGGACTGGGAGAAGGCTCACATCCTGGCCTACAGCATTCTCACAGAAGGTTAGCAGTTGGTATCATACTATATATTTAAAGCGTTCACACTCGGTTGATTCTCCCACACGGGTATTTTAACTTTTTGGGGCTTTCCCTGTCTTTATTGCATCTACATTCACATAGATGCTCATTCAAAGCCATTGCACTCTTACTCTGTAAGTCAAGTTCACCTGTTTTTATAGTGTGTTCAACCTTTTTACCAGAAATCAATTAACACCAATTACTTTCATCTCTATGCCACCGCATGCACTACTGAAGCTCAAATTGGATTAATGCTTTTCCTTTCTTATTGTCTTCCCTACTGCAGATTTTCCAGATGCTGCTAAGCTGATTTTGTTCATGGTGGCAACATGGCCCAATGTTCTCTCACATACTAGTCCCCTGTGCCAGGCGATACATGCTGTCACCAAGCTGAAAGCAGAAGAAAACCTACACAAAGCCCTTTCAGCATTCCTTGGTTGGGAA
Organism: Larimichthys crocea; assembly: GCF_000972845.2. NCBI lineage: Eukaryota > Metazoa > Chordata > Actinopteri > Sciaenidae > Larimichthys > Larimichthys crocea. The sequence goes on from NC_040023.1 coordinate 21,890,620, forward strand.
AAGGTGAAGTATTTGGAGAGCTGTTGCATTTCTTATTTAATTCAAATCTTGCTTGTCTTGTAGAATGAGCCGTCTAAAGCCTAATCTCCCTGTATCTGCAGAATCCTCCCTGCGACGTTGATGAGCTGATCTCCAGAGCACTTTCTAATATTCGGTCAGGGTCGAGTCTGTCTTTTACTAAACACAGCCGGTACGGGGACGACCTGGGGAGTGAAGCTTGGGAACAAGTCTTCACGCTGAACCTCCTTTGTACGCACAAGAAGTGGAGGTGGACCTATGAAAATGTATTGGGGTATGTTTGTTTCTCTGAACCTGCTGGGTTTATTCAGAATCAGAAATACTTTAATAATCCCAGGGGGAAATTATTTAATCCCAGGGATATATCGTTTAATTTCACAGTCATGTAAAACCTGGTGAAAGAAGTTATAGTTTTTAAATTGTGTACTCCTGTGCTTACCTGTTCATTTTGTTTTGACAGCCCGGAGTTGTGGCCATTAATGAACACTTGGGTGTTACAGCCCAGAGATCAACAAGGACCCATCTCTGATGTCACTGTTGCCACTGTACTCCGACTTATAGGTCAGTTGTTTTGTACATTTTCCCTGGGATCAACCATAACCTGAAGTGACATGTAATTTAATCATCACTAGAGGACAGTGTGAAATTCCAATATCTTTTTGTTGTAAATAGGACGCCTTGGTCAGCTGGGCATCAAAGAGAGGTGTGTTTCCTCTGTGTTAAGTGTTGCCAGCGTCATCAACGCATTTGGAAAGCATGGACAGACTGAAGGTATGAAATAGGAGAAACCTTAGTGGATACAGAATGATTCAGTTTGGTTGTAACTAATACACACCTATTGTGTGCTGGGAATGCTGCCAGTGTCCTCCACACCTTTCATTGATCACAAATCTGATGTTTATCTTTTTCATCCACAGAACAAAATTATTTACCTGCGTTTATCTCATCCTGGCATGCTAAAGTACATTGGCATATTCAGAATTATTTGTCATAATTGTGCCAAATAAATATAATGAAATAAATATAATAAAGGCCATCCGGCAGATCTGCATTAAGAATTCTAATCTTACTTTGTCTTCTCTCCCAAGGTGTGCCATGGGCGGTCCAGTTAGCAGCCATCTACTGCATCTCAGAGCTGTCTCCCTGCAACCCCAAAACAGCCCTGGATGCCCTCGCAGGATGGAGAGGAGAAACGTCTCAGAGCGTCCCTCCTGCTGTTACCAGCTGCATTTACCAGTTAGCCTCTGTCTGCAGACAGGTTAAGAGCTGAGAGAGACACACATGCTTTACAAATTCACGTGGTCAGTCTGTGCCTATTATTATGAATACAGGATGACTGGAAATCTCACCATGTAATGTTTTGTTCTCTTCCTAATACACTTGGCTTAAATTGAAATGTATTGTCAGTTGTATTGACAGTTTCAGACAACACTTGTTTTTGTTTTTTTATGTGCACTTCTACTTTAAAATGAACATGTCTGAATGTGTAGCAAATATGAATTTTTTTAACAGCCCATACCCTGTAATAATAGCACTGGCTTAACTCCCAGCCTCCCTTCCTTTTTTGCTGTACTCAGGAAATGCTCTAAAAGCTTGTAAAACATGTACATGTGTGTTCATACTGTGGCTCAGCTGTAAATATGAGGTATCTTGTTTTCTATGACTGAAACTGAAAGATGGCCACAGTAAATGTTTTGTACAGTTTAAAGTTTCAGATGTTATTTATTTTTTCAAATTAAAATGAATGCATAACGAACAAAGTCATGTCTGTTTTGCACAACATATTTTAAAACCATAAAATTGCCCTTTACAGTAAAGAATTCCACATACAGACCTAATGTGCATATTTTATATAGTTTATATGTACATTTAAAAACAGACATTTCTGACAAATGACAACTGTTTATTCCTCACAGCTCAGATTAATTTACAACCACACTTAGCAAAATTGGCGATAAAGGCTGCGACTAATGATCCAGCCAAATTACAACAACTATCGTGTTTTAGCCTGCCCAGTCTGAGGTGAAACACATGAAAGCTTCCGGCAGTACCCTTCAAAATAAAAGCCCAAACATTTTAATCAGTACATTTGAAGTAAATCCCTGATATCTGTGCTAAGAAAAACTTCTTTTAAACATATTTGTGAAAAGTAAAAGTATATAAAGAAGGCCAGGCCTGAATAAGAACATGTTTTTATACATATTTGAGAAAGGAGTAAAAATAAATCTTCTAAATTGTGTTATCCAGTTATATTATGGAGATGCAAAATGTTTCTTGAAATGCTTCACAGTTATTTAGATTTAATTCTGATATACAATAGACAGATAAATATCTGTCTTCATTATTTGTGTTAATGTTTGTAAAGATGGCATAAACCATCATATATATGGCAACCACCTTAAATGCATGTTGAGAAAAACGTGCAGGATGTGTGAGCACATCAAACATGTAAACAATGTCAGCATATTTGAATATGTATTTTATTTGTAACGCTTTATAATTTTGTGTTTGATAAGGTCTTTCGGGGGAAAATGAAATGGTCTGGTTTCCGGTTGTGCCGGCCTGCGTGCGCCGGACTTGACGCATTGTCCTCGCGGAGGGGGTGTGTTCAAAGATTTAAATCCCTCGGACATGCGCAGACGCTGATCCGTGCTGCTGGGTGCGCCATATTGGCTGGCTTACATGGGGAGTGGAGTTGGGCTAAACGCTTGAAAAACCAAACCAGTTTCCAGACATGAAGCACTTCGAGGATAGCAAGTAAATCAACGCGGTAGGGCTTTTTTGGTTTCCTTGAGCGCAAAGTGTTTTATCTGCCAAACTGCTCGTCATTTCCCCGTGAAGAGGTACTCGGTAAACTCGACTCCCAATGGATCCCAGGACCGCTTGGATCCAGCCGGAGCAGAAGGGACCTGCCAATTCCCTGTGGATGCACATTTGGGAAACCTCTCAGGGATTTGGAGCAAACACCGGCATCGACAACCACCTTCACCACCAACGCAACTTTGCTAATGCGAATGCTAACTCCGCGGACACAAACGGCGAGTGTTGCAAAAACGTAGCGCCGCCGCCGCCGCCGCCGGGGGTTGTGTTTGGAAAACTGCCCAAGCGAGACGGCGGAGGAGAGAGGGGAAGCGTCCGGAGGAAGGGCTCGCTGTCGCCGTCTTCCTCCTCTTTGGACTCGGAGGCCGAAAGCTCTTCGCCCTCCGGCTCCTCTCTGCAAATCGATAATTTGAACGTCGCAGAAGAGGCCAGCCGGTTTTTACACTACGGCGAGCACGAGTTGAACGAGAACAATCTCAGACGGCAGTATCCTCCTCCGCCTTTCCACACTGTTCACCAACACTGTCGCAGCATGCAACAATCCTTCGGCCACACCCCCGCCGGGATGAAAAATCAGCATGGGAACAAGCACCACCACCATCCGTCACATTCATCCGGCCGCAGGAGGCACCTGAACAGAGCCAACACTTTCCACGGCATCAACCCGCTCCTGACCTACGGCTGCAATGGACACTATGCAGACTCTCCCTGCAGCCTGTGGAAAACCAGGCGGTACAGCCCGGGTATTAATGGGTAAGCACACCGAGAGGGAGGTTTCCTCCATTGTAGGGGGTTCAAAGTGAGGTTCGAGGTTCTCAAAGGAAGTCACAAGTCACCCAACAGTATGAGCAGTGGTGGATGCACACAGTTTTTATTTTATTTTGTAAGGGCATATGCACTATATTAATGTCAAATTGACTTTGACATTTACTTCATAAACAAGTTTAAATTATCTATCAGTTACGCAACAAATTATGGATGTATTCAATATGCATGTCAGTCAGTTTTTTTAAAATTCTTTGTTCATTATTTGATGCACAGCCTCATTTTAAAGTGTCCTCCTTTCCCTTTGAATCCCCACAGTCTTCATGAAGAAATCGTGGACTTTTTCAACTTCATGTCACCACGACCAGAGGAGGAAGCCATGAGACAGGATGTCGTGAACAGGATAGAAAGTGTCATCAAGGACTTGTGGCCCACAGCACGGGTGAGTGTCAGTACGGTACACGTGCCTCCCCTGAAGATGACTTGAGGAGTTTCTCAAGCTGTGAGTCCTGTCTGTGAGAGAAGTACTCCGCTCTGGCCTGCACAGTATGCAAGATGTACTTGACACTTTACACTGTCTTCAGGGGATTCTTTTGTACTATTTTATTACTTGAGGTAATGACCACAATGCTTATTTCTGGGGCCCTGCTATTCTTACCCGTGTGCTACTAAACCTTCTTCTAAGCCTGGCAATCTCAGTAAGTTGCAGCTTCCTGCTGCATCAGAAGTTGTGTTACCAGAGTTAGTCCCACAGTTGACTGTGCCATGGTGAGTCGTCTGTGAAATGAAAACAGATGAGTATAGATCAAACTTTTGAAGCTAGGAATGTTCAGCTAATCGGGTTATTTATGTATCTGCGCCAGAGAGGTCATCTGACTTCACTTTCATTTCACTCAGTTACAATCTTTAGAAAGGATGGACCGCTGTATTGAATCTTTTTTTTTGATTGTTCGGGTGTATCTGATAAACGGGGACCTTGTGCTTTAAGTATATTGTCCATCCTTCTGTCTCCACACTGAGCTACTACTGTCAAAGGAAAATGATGCGTACATCAGATAAAATCGATTTTTAGAAAAATAAAAAATCCAGGTTACTGATTGCCACTGGGTTTGGCTTGTGCCAGCCCGCTCCTGCCCAGGCCTTTAAACTTTTACACTTTAAACACATTTTCAAATCCATTTCTACATAAAAAAAATAAATAAATATGAAGTTTTATTTCCTATTGGCATATCCTTTTTAATTTGCAGTTTCAGTTTTATGTAGACACTTTATTTCTTGTATTGACTTTTGTTTATAGCTCATGCATTTATTTNGATTGCCACTAGGTTTGGCTTGTGCCAGTCCGCTCCTGCCCAGACCTTACATTTTTACACTTTAAACACATTTTCAAATCCATTTCTACATAAAAAAATAAATAAATATGAAGTTTTATTTCCTATTGGCATATCCTTTTTAATTTGCAGTTTCAGTTTTATGTAGACACTTTATTTCTTGTATTGACTTTTGTTTATAGCTCATGCATTTATTTAGAAAAGCTGTTCTACACTGTGTAAATCAATGTTACTGTCTTTTTTTTTATACACTCTACTGTGTGTGTGTGTGTGTGTGTGTGTGTGTGTGAGAGAGAGAGTTTACTGCACTTTACGTATCCTGTTTGGCTACATTATAGGCAGTCAACAGCCTAGTTTACACTGCCCGACCAAACATAGTTGGCCAGCTGTAATCATTATTCGTGTCACTTGCATTCCCAGAGTAACATTAGTGAATTATTTTCCATTGTGTGTTGCCAACAGAATGTTAGACTGTTTTCTTCCTGACAAACACAATTTTTGGGGGGTTAACATGATAAACATTTTTAAGCTAATCGTGGCCCAGAGAAGTCCCACTGGTCCTGTGGATTAGTTTTTGTTATTCTTTTTTTCTCTCTAAAGACCATTTTGAGTTACTATTCCAAGCCGCAACACAAATGTTTAATTTTTATAGTGGACTTTGGTCCCCATCCAGAAAATAAGGTTATTCCACATTAAAGTGGATGTAAGAAACATTCAGTAATTTCTAATATCACTATACAAAATAATATCACTATACAAAATAAAATGCTGTCCATGCTCTACAAAGATCAATGTACCATCAATGAAAACAAGTTTAATAGACTGAGTATTGGCTTTGTTATTCAAGTCAAGTTCATCTATCCAGGTCATGGGTGTAGTTGGGCTACAATTTTCACAAGAACCGTAGCATGGCATGACTGAATTCTTAGAATTCTGGTATAGCTATCTTTTTTAATTCCCTCCTGACCTGTTGCTTTTGTACGACAAAGCACAGACATCAACCAGGCAGGAAACATTTTATAGAGTTTGATTTCACTATCAGTGGTTTTTAATGTCAGAATGTGTATGAATTGGAGTAACTAACAGCTAAACTCAAGTGTCCAAATTGAATTGTCCAAAACACATAAATGAGCTATTTGATTAATGATGGTTCCAATGATGTTTCACAACTTGAATCAGGCTTCTATTCATTTGTCTTGTATTCTGCAGGTGGAAATATTTGGCAGCTTCAGCACAGGACTTTATCTTCCAACAAGGTAATAGATGTTTGTTTGTCTTTCTATAGTCTGACCTTTTTTATATAGGGCTCATTTTTAAACATCTCTCATTAACACGCACATTTTAAGGAAGTGGGGTCACTGTTTTTTATCTGGGGTGTTCCCCTATGTCTGCGCTTCGCTAATTTGCTACCATGCAGTATTACCTGTTGTTGTAACTCTAACCACATTGCATTTTAATGTAATGTTTGTTTGTGTATACAGTGTTTTACTCAAGGCCCTGTTGTTAAGATTACTGGGTTATAAAGCTGGGCAACACTGGAAAAAGTTGACATTTCGGCATATTTGTTATTAATTTCAGCTTCGTTTGGAAATAATTTATCAGTCTTGCAATAACTGCAGTGACTTTTGGAGTGGGGACATAAGGCAGCTGTTTGATGCATTTCAACATCACACCACTGTATTCAAAAGACTCTGTAATCAAAAACATATGGATTATGAATTAGAGCCAGGTTGTTGTTTTTTTTTAAGATGACCACAATCTTTTAGAAGAAGTGGTGCATTGAGATGTGATCAACAACCTTTTGTTCAGTTGAAAAGACAAAGAAATGTTGTTTTGCTGCAAGCGCATAGTCACCATTTCTTTTTTCTTTTTTTATCTTGTCACCCACCCCCCACACACAAACATCTCCAAACCAGTGGCATGGCTTCTGGTTCTACAAAACAGCCTGGAAAAACAAGCCTGAATTAGTTTAACGACATAAAATTAATACAATTGGGCCCTTTTATGTTGTGTTTTCAATGACGTGCACATCAGTATGCACCGTGTGACAGAATACTTGAGAAATAAACTTTCTAAGTTCCAAAGTATTTTGTGTTTTTGTTCTTAGTGACATTGACCTGGTGGTGTTTGGAACATGGGACCATCCCCCACTGCAGGAACTGGAACAAGCCCTGAGGAAACACAATGTGGCTGGCCCATATCCCATCAAGGTCCTCGACAAAGCTACAGTAAGTCACCCGGAGCTTGATGTC
>NC_040023.1:21897839-21900147 GCF_000972845.2 Larimichthys crocea
TTTTTTTTTTTTTTTTTTTTTTCCTTACTTTGGGGACCCACACAGTTATATTTAGAACAAAATGTTATATGAAATGTTGAATGTTTGCTCTGTCCTTAGGTGCCAATCATCAAGCTTACTGACCATGAAACTGAGGTGAAAGTGGACATCAGCTTCAATGTTGAGACTGCTGTTAAAGCAGCACAGTTCATCAAAAGCTATCTCAAGGTGAGTCTTTTAACATTTGACATTTATAATGTTTTAAATGTAGCTTTTTTTGATTTTTAATGTTTGTATTTCCGGCGTGTAGAAGTACACTGTTCTGCCACCCCTGATCTTCGTCCTGAAGCAGTTCCTACTGCAGAGAGATCTAAATGAAGTATTCACTGGAGGCATCAGCTCTTATAGCCTTATACTGATGGCCATCAGTTTTCTGCAGGTAATGCATGAATGTATGCTACATCTATGATAAATGCTTTCCTGACTATTCAAAACACTTATCATCTGAATGAATTTCAATTAATGTTAATTCCTACCAAAGTTGAAGAGGTCAGTGAGTTCATTGATAGAAGTAGATTACAAAAGTCATGTTTAGTGTTCCTTCATTACACAAGTTGAATACTTTACTGCTGTGCTGTGAATCAGGAACTGATTCAGACTCGCTGGATTTGGTTCTTAAGTGTAGGTAATGAGTTCTCCTTGTCCTGCTAATCAAAGTTACACCCTCGGATCGACACGCGACGTACCAACATCAACCTGGGAATCCTACTGATCGAGTTCTTTGAGCTGTACGGCCGCGATTTCAACTACATGAAGACTGGCATCAGGGTGAAGGGTGGAGGGGCTTACCTGTCCAAGGAGGAAATGCTCAAAGCCATGGGAAGTGGGAACAGGCCATCCATGCTCTGCATAGAAGATCCAATACAGCCAGGTGAGACTGCGGTTCACCCATCTATATAGAGGGTATGGATGTGACATCAATGGAGCAGCAAATATTTAACATGCCTTTTACATGGAAAATGTCTTAAAATAGTAAATAACTGCACAGACAAATTCAGAAAGGTCACTTCATCTTGATTGCTTTTTAATTGTACTCTGTATGACTGAAGTCTGACACATCTTGCTCTAGGATGGGGGTCAGGCTCCTCTAGTGTGGCTGCCCATTTCACTGGAGTTTTAAACCCTATACATTTGTTAATTTTTTTTGTGATTTTCACAGGGAATGACGTGGGCAGGAGTTCATATGGCATTCTGCAGGTCAAGCAGGTGTTTGACTTTGCCTACATGGTGCTGAGTCATGGTGTGTCTCCTCTTGCACGGGCATACCCCAACAAAGAGTATGACAGGTTGCCTATTTAATTAAATCATTTCTCAACTCTTGCAATTTTTTTCTCTCAACACTCATTTTGTGTTTTTGTCCTGATGAGTAATGGACACTTACTCTTTGTGTTGCAGTACTTTAGGACGTATCATCAAAGTCAGCCCAGAAGTGTTGGCTTACAGGGACTGGACGATCAAGAAGTGGGGAGCCAAGCAGTATGCCAAGCTGGAGAACCATGGTAACTTTGTGGCAACCTCAAGTTTGCGTCTACTTTCTGTGACATTTAGACTAGAGTGGTATTTTGTTGAGTCAGATTTGTGGTGAATATACAGTATGTTGTCAAATCAGTAAAAACTTTTCTAACAGCTGTATTCTGTTTGGTCCTAGATGTAGAGACCTGTGAGCAGGACCTTGCCAGGCTGTTGCTGGTCTCTGTAGAGGATCAGAGAGACACTTCCTCCCCTCTCAGTGCCGACTCCTCTTCTTCTTCTCCAGTCTTTCTCCCCAGCCCTCAACACCATTCCTCATCATCCTCTGCATGTTCACTCTCCTCTTCTGGAAGTGACATAGTAAGGCCAAAGAATATCTGCTCGATTCACTGATCTGCCAAATATGTCTTGTTGCTAACCTGGTTATAAACCACTGAACAACAAATTCACAATTGTCTTAAAACATTGCCTGTGAATTTGTTTTCATGCATTTACAAAGATCATTGTCAGAATGAACATCATAACAACTATGAATTATTAAACTTTACATGTTTTGTTTCAGGAGTCTGATTCTCCCCCAAGCAGTAATGCCGCTATCCAACTCCATCCCCTCACCCTGGCCTCAATGCATTCAGTAATCCAGATGGCTACTGACTTGAGGGCAACACATCCAGCAGGATTTATCCACACCACACCTCAGGTCAGTTTTTTATTTTATTATTTTGTCTTTGCTGGGTACAGAAATTACACGAACCTTCCATTGAATCATTTCAGGCAGTGTAAAATCCAGGACACTGTC
>NC_040023.1:21900200-21907959 GCF_000972845.2 Larimichthys crocea
TTTGGGTCCTCTCTCTTCTAAGATGAAAGACATGACATTTTGCCAGCATAATCCCATATGGTACTTTACATTAAAGTAATTTTTCAGAACTTGCTAACACACAAAATATTTGACAGTTTTTGCATTGTTGAAAGAGAGTTATAGGGTAAAACGTACACCTCACTGACTCTTGGCCGATTTTTCATTGCACACTCTTCTTGTATCATAATTTTATTTATTTTTCTAGGTCCCGATGGCTCTCCCAGAAAACCTAACTATCCCCTCGCTCTCCAATTGCCAGTTCTACCACGAGAATCCACCTTTAATCAGTGTTGTGCACCGTCACATGTCACAAGCTGCACAAGTCTCCCAGCACACCAACTCCACAAGCCCTCTCCCCAGCCCCCTCCACCAGCTCCATCATCCTCAGGTAGGAGGGCAGCAGGGCCCCGCTTACACCATAAGATCCCACTCCCATGGCTCACTTGAGCCGCACAATATTGGCTTCAAGCACAATCAAGGTGGCGGCCTCCGAGGTCAAAACCACTCTCAAGGTAACTTCAGTCCCCAGCGGCGGTTCGTTCCCCAGGGTCATAACACAGCACCAGGTTTCAGGAACCAGCAGCAGCAGCAGTACAACCGTAACACCTGGCGGCGCAGAAAGAGGGACAATCTTCCTGCTCTTAACCAGAGCAGATGAAAGACTGAAGCTGCATGACTCAACTTGACTGGCACTGGATTTTGAAAGCCTCACTTAGCCCATCATGAGTGTTGGTGTTGAAGCTGTGAATGATTCATGATACACCTGTTTTGTTTTGTTTTGTTTTTTTGTTTGTTTTGCTGTTGTTGGAGGCTCTCGGACCTACTTCATTCTGGAATTCACAAGTCAATTGAAGTAGTCTCCCAAGGTGTCAAATGTTTGATCACTGCTAGCATTGTGCAAACACTAAGTGATGCCACAAGGCTCTTGCAGCTGAAGGAAGACTGTAAAAAGACCTACAGTCTTAATCTGTACAAATGTTCTTACAGTCTCAGTCTGATGGTAGTCAGAAGCCCTTCCTCTAAATTTGATGCACACCAGCACAGACTTTGAGTCGATTTGAAGAATTACTGATTCCCAGACTGGGTCTTCTTACCAGGGTCACTTTCCAACTGCTAAAACTGGCTGGTTGGCTGAAGAGTTTATTCAAGTATTGAGTTTCCATGCAACATGAACATCTTGGAAAGCAACATCATGTGCCATAGTAGTGAACTGGTTTATCAAACCTGGTCTTTCTTGAAGTTTTGACTCTTATTGGGCCTTTTTTTGATCAGGTTTGGGGCTCATTTTGGTCTTCTGAATGCAAATCCTTATTGGCTACGCTCTTGATTCAGAGCTCTTTCAGCTTGGACTATCATCTGCGAAGCACTACCTTTCTACCTATGCAGCGCAATGCTGACTTGATGTATTTTGGTGTGACGGCACAAAACGGACCTTGTCTCAAGTGCTTAAACTGTGATGACTTGTTTGAATGTACCAAGTGTTTTTTTTTTTTTTTTGTTGTTGTTTTTTTTGTGTGTGTGTGTTGGTCATTATCTTTTGTTCTCGTTTTTTGTCACTGAGGGATTTTTTTTGTTATTCACATGGGCACTATTTTATTTTTGTAATATAAACATTACCACCTTGTTTTATGTTTGTTGGCTTTAATGTGCAATACTTACTTGCTTTTATTTAATTTATTTCACATTTTAGTTTTATTTTAGGGCTCAGCCCCACTTTTGTTTTATTTTAATTTCTAGATTACATTGATCTGTGCAATAGATTGATTTAAGGGCCTTGAAGGAATCTGTTTGTGTGTATGTACTGCTTCCCAGCAGCAGGGGGAGCTGTGGTATTGCGACATGAAAAATGTGCCAAAAATTCCTAAGATGCCAACATTTTACTCATGTTTAATTTACCATTGCAATATGATCACTTGAACTGCCTGTCCAAATGGTTTCCACCACTAGTTCTCATTTTAAACATATCATCCATTTCTGTAGTTTTATTTGGGTGCACTTCCTCTTGATAGACTGTAGGCTGTACTGAGGAAATGCGCCTTTACCAATGTTCCTTCATGTCATCTTAAAAATAGTTGGTGCTACTTATTACCAGCAAAATGCTTGTGTTTTGCCTTATATCTCCTTTGATTCTGTTAAAGCAACAAGTTAACTGCCTTCTTAAATGACCAAATTTGCCCTTTTTTCCGATATGTAGCCAGCTTTCTGTATGACCTATTTGTAAAATGCACTGCCAGGCTTACTTGGCTTTTATTTTTACATGCAGCTTCTAGGTGTATGCTCCAGGAGTAGGCTCCTACTGCAGCTGATGATTGTTAGCATTTGCATCATTTCACTTTTTTCTTTTTAAATTCAAAGATGGTCATTACAAACCAGATGTATAAGAGATTTTCCTCTCCCATATTTAAAGTCAATATTTCTAAGACAAGGTTTCAAAGCTATGTAATTTACACGGCAATCCATAAGATTATTTGAGCTTGGGATGTCACATTCACCATTACAGGAGACTTGGTAGAGCCATTAACCTAACCAAACCAAAATTTGGTGACTTCATGCATTTAAAAAGTCTAATTATTGGACCACCCTTCATACCAAACTGATGGCTTCAACATGATATTGACAGTTATCCCCTTGTTGTCGGTGTGGTTTTATTCAGCCTTGTGGAGGATAATTGATGGGTTGTCAAATAATTTGGCCACAAACCAAATCCCTAGCTCATATGTGTGTGTAATTAAGGATGGGTTGCGTGTAAATGACTTGACATATAGATGTATACCTTGTTTTTTTTATGTAAGTTTTCTATTTTTTTAATAAACATTTTAAAACGCCATTTCCAGTTTGGTGTATTAAATTTCTCTTTTGCTGTCCAGTGCGTTGTAGTTTATTAGTGAAATTATTTAATATGGTTATGGAAGCATGAATGAAAACTTTTGTTACTTAGGTTTGAGAGTGGAACTTTTGTGGTGTTTGTTTTCATCATATGGCTTCCATAATCCAAATTTCAACCCCACAAGGAGTTGACATGCAATTCTTATATTGGGTATAAACCTCATGGTGGCACTAGTGGATCATTTCTCTACTTGGCTGTATTTAATCTATTTCGGTCCTTTTTAGATCGTCAGCAGGGTGCAGGGAAGTAGAACGTGACAGAGAAGAGGGCTTCAACGAGGTTCAGTCATGGGAGGGTTAGTGACTGGAACCATTTTCATTTTATTCCAATTACAACCAAGGAGAAAAAGTGTCCTTGCAGGAGACCCCTTCTACCCTTTGTTGACCCTAAAGTAGCTGACTTAAGCACTGAGAAATTAGATCCTACCTCCTTGTTGTCATCCACTTTCTTGAATTTGTCTTCATTGATGATTAAATAGTAGTGATACTTTGGCACAGGCTATAGTTCATAATATTGTTAAAAGCTGGCTCTTTGTTCCTGAGGGATATATTAACCAGATTAGATGGGCCGGGCTGCATTGATCCTGTAATGAAATTCTGCAGACACAAATGAACATGTGACGTGCACACACACAGTTCCATCAGTGTTCAGATGAGAAATCCATTTGCCACAACACAAAGCAGTCTATACAATGTTTAGTGTTGCAACATGGTGTGTGTATATTTAAATGTACGTCTTCAGTGGTAAAGCACATGCAAGAAGCCTCCGGCCAGCCTTTTGCTGAGATCTGTGAGAAGTTGCCCCCCAAACAATCCAACAATCTGATCTTTTCAATGATCATGAACTTTTTTCCATGCAAATCAATATAGCATCATAATGAGGATAACCAGGTATACTGAAATAGTAAGACTTTGCTTCCAAATCCCAACTGGCTTGAAAAATAAAGTTCTCTTAAGAAAAGGTCAGTATGACTAAATGCCTTCAGGCTGTTTGTGTCTGTCAGTGTCTTGACAGTAGAACATTTGCATCTCTGCGTATTCAAGTCCTACGCACAGGCCCTCCACAGTGGGATGCGAATTGCTATGCAGATGTCATTAGTTTGCAAACAACATTGTTCAAATGACAGTCAGTAAATAGTTATGTTGTAAGGAGACTGCATTAATGTATTCAGACTGACAGACACTCTTGTAAATAAATGTGATTTCTCAGTGTCCTTGTGATACTTAACACAGAAATACGAAGAGACTAATACTAAATCGAAAGTAACTAAACTAACATTAGTGCAAGGCGTGTGAAATATATTATGATGTGGTTTAAGCCAGCTAACATTACTTTGTTTGGTGAATAACATCAGCTAATTTATCAAGACTTCCAGGCTAATCACACTAGTAAATTGACTGGTTTTCCTTTTGCAGGTTAAAATATTGGAACGTTACAGATAATGATATTCTAAATATGATTATTTATTTTTCTTTGGAGTCCAAGCACAAGCAACATGATGCTGCACTCAAGGTCTTATTATTAGCAGGGGATTTCTGAATGTCACATACAAAAACATTAAAATGTTTAAAAGTTCCAATTATTGCTTAGTTTCTGACATCCCAGTATTATCAAAAACATTTTCAATGAATAATGGCGGTATTTTATTTTTGTGTTGTTATAACTTAGCAAACTTGGCTTGTTTGTGAATGAATGAATGTGAATGCCAAGTCCTCCTTTGGTAGCCTACTCAAGTGCACATCCAATTCTATAGGAGATGCATGTATGCAGATGTGTGTTTATGTATTTGAAGATAATCTCCTTCTACACCAAGAGAATCACACCCAGGGTAATAGTTTTATACTGCACATTTGGTATGGATTTTGTGTTTCCCCTTTAGTGTTACAACCAAGCAGCTCAGGCCAGCAGGGTGCAGGAAAGGTTAGGAAAGTGTCCCCCCCCCCCCCACCAAAAAAAAAATGTTATATCGCTTCTGTCTTTCTGCCAATTACTCTTCAGGTCTGCCTGTTTGCCTTGCTCTTCTATTGCATCTTTCTCAAATAGAGAGAGAGAGAGAGAGAGAGAGAGAGAGAGAAATGTGTTCTGTTTGTTGTGCTCTCAGGATGTACGGAAGATTTCTACCATAATGCAATTCACAGCATGGAGTCACAGAGAGAGAGAAGGTCAAAAATGGAGGGAATAGTAGTCCTCTTCCACGCTGTGATGCTAGTCTTGTGGACGTGGTATTTTTCATCTGTTATCATATAGTGTGTTGAACATGTTCATCATAACTGATTTCATTTAACATGTTGCTAGTGGAACATCAGTGTAAGCCTGCATTTTAATTTCATTTTGTGCAATACAGACATATTTTTGGGACACCTCCTCGCCAAACATCCCTTTTACCTCTAAAATCAAACAAGCTATCAACATGTGTCTGTCATGTGTTCGTTCATATTTCATTCATGTTGTAAAATTATAAATCCTATCTTCCTGATAAGTCAAAGCATATTAAAATGCTGGCTAGATATCTTCACTTACCTTGATTTCAGGCCCATTCACAGTTCGATCCACAGTGAGACATCCTTTCTTCTCTGACTCAAAGAGGCTTGATGGATTCTGTACTCTGTATTCTGCCTGGTAAAATAGCTCCATTCAGCCTCTCTCCAGTATAAAGATCACTAATGACCCATACACACCAGTATTCCTGTGCTTCACAAAAAAAAACTATTTTCCGTGAATAATGGATGCTCTTTTTTCTGCAACTTTAAGAAGCATACTTTGCTTCTAAAGACCCTCACAGGAGAGTAGAGCAGACCCTCGTTACATCTGTATCTTTTACAGGGAAAATATGAATGTTACAAGCATCAACAAACATTGCCTGAACATCAACACGAATGAGGCAAGGGCCTCATTAACAAGCAGCACCCTAAGTCTGCTTGTTGATGGATGTTAGTCAAGGATTAATAGTGTTAGGATTCATTTATGTTATCCAAAACTTGAGCCTCATTTCTATATTAGATGTCATTTGGCTGGCACAGATGTGGCAGGATTTGATTGCTCAGCTGAACTGTTCATGAATGAAAGACTCACTCCCTTCCTATAGTATAATACACAGCTCACATCAGCCACAGAGAAACCCACAATTTAAATATTATTTTAGTTAGTTAGTTTAAGCGTTCATAGATATGGTTATATTTCACCACTGTCATTTTTGCCCATTGGTTTGTGGACAAACATTCTCCCAATTCCACAGCGTATTCAAAATCCTCAAAATCCTCCTCCTCACACACAAAGCCCTCCATAACCAGGCCCCTTCCTACCTCACTGACTTGCTCCATCACCACAATCCATCCCGCAGCCTCTGTTCATCTGATGCAAACCTCCTTACTCCACCACCAAGCCTGGGGCGACAGAGCCTTCTCTGCAGCTGCCCTCTCCCTCTGGAACTCTCTCCCCAAACACATCTGCTGACTTGCCCACCTTCAAACCTCTAACAAAAATTGCTTTTAATGTTTAGCTCAGTCGATTATGTTTTTAGTTTACTGTCTCATATTGTTTTGCTGATTTGATGTTCTTTTTATGTAAAGTGTCTTTGAGTACCTTGAAAAGCGCTTTTAAATAAAATGTATCATTATTATTAAAGCCTCAAGCGTGGCATTTTGGACAAGGCAACATGTTTTTTTGTTTGTTTTTAGAGCCAGAAATGACCATATTTGGATAAGAGCATTCAGCATAAATGTGCATCAATGCACCATTATGTTCTTTAGCTAGTCGCTAACCTTATCTATTTGTTGCTTGGTTCTGGGCACACATTAGTTTCATCACTGTTTTTTCCTTTTTTTTTTTTTGGTAAAAAATGGGGTTGATGCCTGAACCTAAAACCTTAACAGTCTCTTGCCAGAAAACCACAACAACAGGGCTGATGAGAACTGCTAATTAGGCTGATTATTCTTTGTGGAATTTATTACTACAAGTGACCTCTTTCATATAAAATGCAGTCATTTGATCCATTGTCAATAAAAAAATAAAAAAATAAAAAATCAATAGTGCAGCTTTAAACATTTAATTTGTGAGTGGACTTGATTATGAAAAACATAAAGTAATATAAACAAAATTATCATCCAATACATCATAAAACTTCTGATGCTTGTTACTTTACAGACACGTTAGTTGTTGTTGTTTTTTTTTGCATTTATGCTTATTAGGTTGTAAACATATTTTATTCATCAACTTCCTCATTCTTTTCTTTTTTTTTCTTTTCTTGTTTTTGTATGGATCTATTTCAGCTATATATCATATCACTGCATTTGATGTTTCTATCATTGGTATGCATGATGCTAGATTCTGATAAGGTCATAACATGTATGCATGTAGGTATGCATATGTACTATCCTGTACATGGACCAGTCATGTCAGTGAGTCTTTATACAAAGAGAATTCTTACAGGCACTCTGCAACAGTCCCTGGGGCCTAACAGAACAAAAAAACATCAGGGGGCACAGCTGTATGACTACACCTTTAAATATATTGATTATTTTCATTCACACAGAAAGAATGTGTTTTCCCAAAGTGGGGTTCTTTTAAAGTTAACACTAAAAATAATCTTGGAGACAAAGTGCATGTTTCAGGCAAGATAAATGACAATTTCTGTATTTACTATTCCACCATTTATGGTCATACTGTAGTACAGATGTACAAACCTGTTTAGGAGTTTTTCAAAATCATCGATATGATTCATTCCAGTCATTCCAATGCTCTTGTTTGTCTGGTAACTAACGCCAAATAAGTGCATACTATAATATCAACAGTGTGTGTGTGTGTGTGTGTGTGTGTGTGTGTGTGTGTGTGTGTGTGTGTGTGATGGGATTT
>NC_040023.1:21908004-21942031 GCF_000972845.2 Larimichthys crocea
CCCTTACATGTATACATCTGGTCAAGTGGTCTTTGCTCTTCTTTTTGAAACACATTGTATTTTTTTTGGAATGAAATGTGCTAAGCTTTCACAAGCCAGGAGTGAGAGGGGAAAAAAACACATCCTCTAATCGCAGGATATGCTTGTAGCAGCCTAGCAAGTGCAAGGATGCACAAACCCACGAAATTGAGTTAGGGTTTTTGAATTGGCAGACATGCTAACATTGGTTGGCATCTGTCAAGTGACAGCTTACACTGACAACAAATGGCAGACTCTCTTATCTCAAGCGAATTAAAATTCTGCTCATTATTCATGATTACTAAGCCATCAAATCAGCTAAAGATAGACGTTTGGCATCAATCAAATCATGCAGTGTCAAGCTGGCCATAAAAGGTACTACAGGGAGTTGTCAACATTTATGCAGTAACAAGCTGCAAGTGATGCTCTGGAGCAGACCTCCATTGACAGCCCACTTGCAAATGACCACTTGCAGTCAACCTAACCGAGACTAAAAAGGTTTCACTGGACAGCTATGCTGAAAGTCAGCGACGTGAAACCAAAAAAAAAAAAGGGACATGGCCTGTGCATTTATATTGGTACTATTAAAACTGCTCTAGTCAATATTTTGGTATTAAAATGGATCAAATAACTATGTGTATACGAAAGGTGTTGCTTATTGTAACAAACTCAGAGAAAACTATACCTCGTCTTTGCAGTCCCTTCTGTTCTATGCAGCATTTAAGCATCATTTAACTCATTGTTTTAAATTCACAGCCTGTTACTGTTCAT
Organism: Larimichthys crocea; assembly: GCF_000972845.2. Classification (NCBI taxonomy): domain Eukaryota; kingdom Metazoa; phylum Chordata; class Actinopteri; family Sciaenidae; genus Larimichthys; species Larimichthys crocea. Next base: position 21,908,794 of record NC_040023.1, read on the forward strand.
ATTCAATCTCACCACTCTTATCAGCATTATTTCCAGCAGCAGCAGGCAACTGTTTTCAGCAAAAAAGGCTGTTAAAACCACTGTATACTAGCCCAGCATCAAAAGGCACACAGAATTATCAGGTGACTAGTGAACATAGTGGTGCATTCAGAAGCTAAAGAGACAAAACAAAGCCAAAAGGAAAGAGTATATTGGCCTCCAAATGAACGTTAATGTTGTTCTGTACCTGCTGTGTACACAAGATAGTGTTTGCTAACACAGTCAATAAATCAACATCATAATATGAAAATATGTCAGTGTTGTGTTTACAGCTTATTGCCCAAGGATTTACACTGACATTGTTGCACAGTGAACTTTTTAATGTGACATTGAATGCTGGTTCATTTTCATTTAATGGCACAGAAGTGATCAGTCAGGATTATTTTACTGGCATACTGCATAGCATTTACCATTACAACAGGATTTATTACAAGTTTAATGGAATTATGAGCGTATACCAGTGTTGTACACATCAGCAGCTAACTATATAAACACTCCAATTTGTTTATTGCAACTAGTGCCGACCGCATTTAAATGCAAGATCTTGAAGAAGATTAAAGGCATCATAGTGTGAAATAGAAGCTGTTCTGAGATCATACTTCAGTTTGGGTTGAATGTAGCCAGCAGTATTGGGATACTGAAAGAGAGTGACAGGTAAATTGACTTCTGGATGATTAATTTCTCCTGGCAAAGCTCCAGATCTTCTTCAAGTGTCACTGGAAAGGAGTTCTTCTGACAGTAGTGGAATTGCTTAATTTTCATCTCCGCCTCGGTCACTACGAGGCAACAGATTTAAGATTAAAAAAAATATATGGAAATGCTCATCAAACTACTGACTATAGATAAGAGCATGCAGCTTTTAATGTCTGAAGGATAGTCATTAGGACTTTGTATATCTGTCCACATTGAAGCACAGTGATTAATACTTTTCTGGCTCTAAACAAATTAGACACGGATAGCGATTACAATGAATGTGTTATACATTAGGTAATGACTTTTTATGGACCCAGTTCGGAGTCAGCTCTTTAAATACCTGCATTTAAAAAAAGATAGGTACAGTTGACTTTTCTTTAAACTTCCTGTTTAAAGGTGTTATGAAGGCTCACAGCCTTTTCTGAACAATGTCTAACATCTCAGCCTGGTTGTCATGTCAGTCACCATAGCCCTGGCGATAAGGCTTTAATTACAGCCTTTCTTCATTAAGTTAGCCAGTCAGCTATGTGCAGTATTTGTCACGCTCTTGATTGCTGTGATCCACATGGCATGGGCAGGTACGCTGTTTGCAGTCATACCACTCACTCACTCAAGAAGCATGCCCCTTATGTAGTGCACTTCTTTAACTGCATAAAATGTGCTAAACAAATGAACTTCCCTCGCATGGCTACAGTTATCTACTGCCATGTTTCTACTTACAAACAATCACCTGACATGAATACTGTATTCAAGAGTCAGTTTGACCACATTAAACTCAATATTAATTAAAAAGAAAATTCTGACAGGCTCTTCCAGCTTTCATGATACCAGGTTTAATATCTGTGTTGTCTGCTGACAACCTGTAATATGTGATATTCTACAGTGCATCTCTTCAATACATTTTCTTTGGTTTGCACTAGATGCCACACTATAACACACTAAAAAATGATGAAAACATTCTTGTCCCTGAATGTATGATAATACATTTAATGTACTGTTGTACTCTTGTTAGAAATAGACATCTCTAACATTGCTTGTCCGAGCAATTTAGAACATTCAAAACATTCTTATTCAAACATTTTCATTCTCTGATAAGAATGAAGTCTGGCACAAAGCGTTGTGAGTCCTATGTGCAACTGAACGCAGCTGAACTTGTCCAGTAATTTATTTTTCACTCAAGTTTGTTCTCCAGACGACATCTTGACAATAAAGCTCAGAGGCTTAGCAATAATACCGAACCAAGTGTTTGCTCATCTGTGGGTTTGAATCTGGTTAATGCACCATTGTGGAAACCATATATGTTTTACTAATATAAGAATGCCATGGAAAGAATTTCATAAAGGCCCTTGTTGATTGTTTTTTTCTTTTTCTCTGTCAGTTCATAGCAAGAAAAAAATGGTTTTGTGCTGAGACAGTGGGTCACAGCTGTCAAACAACACACACACAGAAAAGGGCTTTGAGCTGATTGTGGGAAAACAGTGATGTCAGAAAACTATGTTGCCATAGTGCCGCAAGAGTCCTCAAAAATCTCTTTTATTGTCTCTTCTTTTCACTCTGCAATACAATACGACAGCTGTCACATTTCCAGGAAAGGTGAGAAATATGAATAAATCTTAGTGGCATGCAATTTATTGCCTTGTCTGTGACTGTGAGACTTGGCATATAGCCACAGCAGGTGGTGCATAAATTAAGGATTTATATTATTTATTAAAATGTTTTTTTTTTTTTAAAGCTGCTCTAATTAAAATAATCATCTACATCTAATATCAAGAGGTCATTCTCATAACTTGACATTGCTGCTCTCGTAAGCTCTTTGGAGCACCATAGTGTCTTCTAGCTCATTGGTTTGATTTTACAGCCTGTTACTGTTCATATTCATTCTTTCGGCTCCCAACAACCTTGTTTCCATTTACAACTGGCTGTTTTTTTTGGGGGGCGGGTTTACTGAAAACTACTCTGCCCAGCACCACACAGCGGATACAGAACATAAGTGGAAAATAATGGAACATTTAGCAACTAAAGAGCCTGATTTTTTCAGGTGCTGGTAGAGACCAAAAGCAGAGCTAAAAGGAGAGTGATTAGTGGACATTGGCCAGTTGGCCCAGAAACACAACTTCGTAAATGACTGGAATGTGAATGTTGGTCCCTACCTGTCGGATGTGTTGATGATCAGTGGAGAGATTATGGAATGTCATGTACAATGTTGTATTTACAGCTTGCTTACATAAGAAAATCCATCAGTGCACGTTTAATTATACATTTTTTTCAACCTCCAGAGCATATTTAATGTGGAAAATGGAGGACTGTTTTGATATACACTTCCCTATGATTCACTCTAATGGTTTTGACGTTTAAACATGGATATAATGTAACTGGGTGAACAAATAAAATATTCCATGGTACAGAACCTAAAAATGTAACATGCTGTACTTGACAGAAAAACTAAAAAAACATGTATTATTCAAATGCAATGCAATGCAAATTACATTGAATAGTGCAGTGTACAGATTGTATTTATAATTGAGTGGGAATCTTTTGTACTACTGCTGTAAATGCTCTGCATTATCAAATATCCAATATGTACCTCTGTAGCCTTCCTTTAATGTGGGGAGCTCCTTTATCCTGCCCAAACATGTACATATGAAATGGAAAGTGCACCTCTTTTATCAATTCTTCAAACACTGATGCACTCAATTTCCTACATTTCCAGATTTTTCAGGTGTACCTTCTTGAGTGCAGCATTTCCTGTGCAGTGACAGGTCGATATACTCAAGAGGATTCCTTTGTGCGAGAGGAGGATTTTTTTTCCTCTCATATTACAGGTCACAAGCTGGACTTTTTGGTAATAATTAAATTACATATCTGCCTGGGTGTCGGAAACAAGTACACAACTCAACAAATATATATAATGTAGATTAAGCATTTTATTGCTGAAATGTTACATATTATAGCTTTGACTCAACAACCAGTATGAATAATCCTTCTACTTTGAGCATTCCCATTTATAGTTATGCATTTTATTTAAAAATGGACAAAATCTGAGCATTAGTTATTCTTTTCACACAATTATGGAGAACAATCTACACACAATTTGGGTCCAAAATATCTAATTTTGGAGTTTTTGCAGTAAACATACAAAAAAATGTAAGCTTTAATTTTTCCCTTGTCCTGCATCAAAGACCATAGCACACTGTTTACTGGCATTTCAACTGCTGAACACAAACAAAATGCAGGCATATTGCACAGACATGAACAAACATGAAAACAATCAAAGAAACGTCAACATTTGACACATATGGTATATCGTTCCCTTAAATACTGCCAATGCTGCCGACCAATTGATATACAACACTGCCATTGGACTTTTAGGCAGCAAGGTGAAGTCATCGGAATTCACAGCAGCCTGTGATGACATAAGTGAAAATGACAAAAGGACAAGGACAAAGGAGGATTATGTAACTGAGAGGAGGCAAAGAGAAGAGGGATATATAAAATAAAAGGGGACAGATACTAGTACACCAGTTAGCAAGAACGAGGAGAATGAGCAAGAAAGGTAGCGCAGGTTTAACTGGAAAATACTGTAAAGGGCAGCAGCTGATTGCCTCTCCCTTTGTGCAATGTAACACAGTAAAAGAAGGGGGCAGTGAAAAAGGAAGATAAGTCCCATGATCAGACTCAGTTGTTCTCATTCTGTCAAGGCACACACATACACACACAGTGGAGGTACTTCAGGCTGTCACAGCACCCTCTCCCCATTTCAAAGAGTGAGGCAGACACATTCGCTCACTAATTTCTTTCAAATTTTATACATTTACTACTTTATTTTCATCCCTTTTTTCCTTTTAAATATTTCCATTTTGTGTTTTATGATTGATGTCAACACTGTAAGAAATGATTCTGTGGTGATGTAGGTTTGAATTAATGTATTAGGTAAACTATATTCAATATAATTGTGTTTTTGATTTTGAGGCAAATATTTAATAAAATTTCAAATAAAAATGTTTGGAATAAAATTCACCCATTGTAGTTAAATAAAACATAAGCATTATGTTAATCTAATTCCAAATAGAGAGACTATTGAGTGAATTCAAATGAATGTAATCAGGCAAATTTTAATTGAAAAGCACTTCCTGTCAAAGTGCGCTTTTTTTTATTTTTATGCAGCAGGCTATCTTCTATCCACAAGACATTTGAAGAGAGTACAGACAGTGAATGTTCATCTTCTCCCACATTGCCCATCTTGCAAAATTTAACTGGTTGACTAAGTTAAGAAAATGTATTTCGCTATCACTGGGCTAGTGGTAAATTACAATATAAAATGAGCTATCACAGAAAAAGAGAAAAGCAGCAACAGAAAGTTGGCTTCTGTTGGAAAGGCTTTATGTTAATGTAGTAGTGTGATGTTGCTGTGGCATTTTACATTTTGGAAGAATTCATATGGATGAAAGTCAAACTTTTATTTTGAAGGATGTGGGTTAGCATTTCCGCTATCAAGGTTCCTGCGTGTTGATATTGCCTCCTTATGTTTTTAGGAAATTGCGTAAATAAGTCCATTGGGTTTAATGTTAAGGTTAGACACATTTCCATAAAGAGAATTGTATTTTTTTTTCATGCATAACCAGACCCGCGTTATCCTATGGGGCAGACGGGGCTGCAGCCCCGGGCCTCGCCACTAGAGGGGGCCTCGGCGTAGTGAGCGATNATAAAGAGAATTATTGGGGGCTATTGCTGGAAGAGCATCTTATATTTCGAAATGCACTTAGGTAACTTACCTAAACACACGTGAAGTCAATCTATTAACAGTGTTACTTTTTAGAGTCGCAATTGTATTTTTTTTTTCATGCATAACGCTAAACAGCACACTAAAGAAGTTTCTGAAAACATCAACTCATTTTCCCTCATTAAAAATCCAGGATCTATAAATATGTAAATATTTTGCATGAATTCATTTCATTTTTCACAGGGGTTGATTTTCATGTGAAGTTGAAAGGCACTGCTCATATCTAAAACTTTGTGTTTTCCTTAGGTGCAGCCAAATGAGATGGCAGTGTGAACTCTGTGGATTCAGAGAGACAACAAGGGCTGATCTTCTGCAGCATCACAGACTCCAGACTACACTGTTGTTCTACAATGTATCGAAAGCACAAAAGTTAATTGTTAATAAAAGTGTTATTTCAGTATTTGTGGAGTTCTGTACTTTCTGGCCCATAGACTAGTTATTCCTGAGAAAGAAGAATATTTAGATTTAATACATTGCATTGATCAAATTCAAATTAATGTACAGATTAATATAGATGATTATTACTCAATTATATAGTACAGATATGTAGAATTAAATTATTTTTTATTAGTACTATTTACACATTAGGGAGTTTCTCTTTTTCAAATCAACTCAGTATTTTTGTTTAGTTTTTAATTAATTCTGTACTGTTTTCTATTGGAATCTACTCATGAAATTGATATTAACTGTCTCATTTAATTAATATTTACTCAATACCAAACATTGTGAAATATAATTAATAATATTGCTTGTAATCTGTTGCCTCATTTTTATTGAGTAAATATGGTGTATCTTATCTTACAGTGAATGCTAAGGTTTCACTTGCCACAGGGTAGTGTAATCAGTTCTCAGCAGGGCTGAACTGGAACAAAAATGAGCCCGTGATTAGTTGATAAGGGTAAATTAAAAAATAAAAGGTGGATCAAGGTTAAGGCAGAATGTGTCACATATTCTGAACTGTGAATAAAAGCCTTTTTTTCTCCCTCTGACGCCACAGAGAAATTGTGAATAATTGAAGTCCTTTTCAAATAGAAGCAGTCAAAATTAGAGCAGCAAGAAAAATAAACCTCCACTCCTGCTCTGAATTTAAATACTTGCACCTTGCATATCTTTGCCATAGTAAACGAGATGTTACATGCAAATTAGAGGTCTTTATTCCTTTTCTGTTCTGTTCTCTTATTCAGTGACCTTTCCCCGATAAGACAAAACAAGAAGCTCAGTTGGTTTGATTCTATCAGGAAACGACCAGCGTGGTTGTCTGTGGTAAAACAAAATCAATGAGTCCCTGGTTAGATCTATTGCTCCTGCTTCTCCTGCTACACATCCACATTCAGTGCAACAACATATTATTATGTCTTCAGTCCTTCAAAGGGCAGTTTGATGGTTAAAACTTGGTTTTAGGATTAGACTACAGTTAAGATAAGGGTTATCCATGCAGTTGTGATAGGGCTTGGGGCTGGGGAATGCATTATGTAAATGAGAATTATATTGTGCATTATATGAGATACTTACAGAGCAACATAAACAGAGTTGGTTCTTTCTAAGAGTGAAACCTCTATTTTGCAACTGGCACACTTTAGGCTTATTCAGAGTCTCCCGTCAAAATATAAATATTCATCAACATATAAATCAAATATAAATCATTTTAAATATTCAATGTACTCTTTCACTTGGCCAACATTTGCAATTTTCCACTGGCAGTGACATTTCCAAATAATTAATTCTGCATAAAAAATAATACAATAATCAATTTAATTTCTGCCCAGAGACGATGAAGATTAAAGGAAACTGTGCAGTTAGTCCTCATTCACTCAGCACACAGATGATGAAGAGTTAAAATTATATACTGTAGTGACTGAAAATATCCAAGTCTATCTTCAGATCTAGGTTATGCCTGATGAGAATTGGAGACAGCCAGCAAGAGAATTAAATAAGGCTGTGTAGACCATATTATATTGTGGAATACAATACAGTATATCAAATTGCTTATTATTATGACAACAGATGAAAATGATTAAAAATCTTTTTTTTCCCCTTTCAAATTGCTATCATTTAAAATTACAGCTTGGGTAAGTTGTGGAAACGTGTGCATGAGAAAGATGATAGGATAGTAATATTTGCTTTATTTCATTTCAATGTGTTGCCTTTGGACCAACATTATCACGTGACTTGGTGCTTGCACGCCCTCCCTCGGACAGGTGTATGACCAGATGAGAGAAGTTTTTCCCAGCTTTACATGTCCTAATGTGCATGCACTTTGACGCGCATTGAAACATGTTCAAGACAATAGTTTTCGTGTATTATGTATCAAACTATTTGTCTAAAACAATGTGAATTGTTCTTAGACGTTTGTGTGTGAAGCTAGCTGCGCAAGTTTTAGTTTGTGCCGCGGTGTAAACTTTGGACAGAGGCAGCCCGCGGCACGGATATTGACGGGAAGAGCCACACAGGGGCAGCATCTCTCTTCGTCGAGGTAAGATGGTTTACAATCTAAATAAAATAAGTGAGTAGCTTCTTGTTGACCAGAAACACCAACAGCATGATTTCTCTCTCTGTACACTGCTTCAGAATCATTAAAAAAACAAATAAGTACAATTAAAAGTCTTTGTAGCTTTCTCCAGAACATAGCCTACCTCAAAATGTGAACATTTGTCATAGCTATATGAATACATACAAATGCCAATCCATTTGGAAAGCTTTTTTTTTTTAAAGGCAGTATAACATTAAAACCAGATAAACCTATGACATGAAACATACTGTGTGACTGAGATATCCTGTAAATCTCAATTGTTGCATTATATTATTATTATTTTTCACAGCAGCCATTTTGACATGAAGTAACAGGGTCATTGCAGGTGTTTCCAATGATGCTAATCAAGGTTCGACCTTAATTAGCATCATTGGTAACACCTGTGTTTAAGTCATGACAAAATGGCTGCTTTTTCTCCCTCATGAAATAGCACTGTTAATGCAAGTATCGTCCTGAACTGAAAAGAAAAACATAATAAACACAAAAATAGTACATATTTTCAAGACTGGCTGTAAAATAGTGGTTTATTTCATATTATTATATTGTAGTTATGACTAATATAGATTATCTTAATATTGTAAGGATGTAAAGGTTCTTGCTGGGCTTGTTTCCTGGCATCCCAAGACTGAACCAGTTNCACAGGGCACACAGAGAAAAACATACACAGACTGCTAACAAACATGACCACAGTCATAACAAAAGGTTCTTGCTGGGCTTGTTTCCTGGCATCCCAAGACTGAACCAGTTGGTTACCTACATGGCTGACAGACCTAACGACAGCCAGAGGTTCTGCTACATAGCAATCTTTCCATTAGGAAAATCTATAAATCACCTTGGTCGTGTAACATTATTCCTTGTTGGTCTCAGAGCCTATCCTCGTACCTGGTCCAGTCTGGCTGCTGAGCCCAGTTCTGTTACCTGTTAATGGCAGATAGTCATTTTATTATTATTTTTTTATGTTAGTTGATTAAGATTAAACATTTGTCCATCAGAAAGCTCCGTAAATCACATTATTTATTCAAAAACAACATACAACTGTAAACATGGTACTACTCCCAGGTCAAGAAGGAAAGCAAGGACTGAACCATCTTTACCAGCTCTTGGTGTAGCTAGCACAGACACTCCGCAAAGATTTAAACTGTACCCCCTGTCTATAAACAACTGCTGACTTGGGCAGTTTTTCTCAGTGTCCCCCTGAGCCTCTTGGTAATGAGAGAACTATTAGAACTGCATCACACGATGTTGCTGAAGGGGTTCCTTGAACTCTAAGTAGACCTCTGCAGGAAATGCAGATGCCTGACAAAAAAACCCTGCTAGAATACAGTGACCATGCCCACTATCTTAAATTTGTCTACAATACAGACCACTTCTTTTCCAGATTTTGGTTGATGAAGTGAACAAGCACTGTGAGCAGGACCAAGTGGGATTTAAGTAATGGCTTGTGATGGCAACTGAAAAGTATGTATCTGTGTATTCTCTTGTTAGCATACCTTACTTGATCTGTTTCTTAGAATGCAGCAGACACATAGTGGTCAGCTTTGAGTAATATATTGACAACTGGAGGCTGTTTGGCAGTACATCAGGAACAATCATTGCAAATGCTACTGGAATGTCTGTGTATTAGTGGGTTTGTATTTATGCCTGTGTGTGGGGAGGGTGTACATAAAAATCACTGACACACTATGGGAAGACAGAGTGTGTCTGTTTTTCTTGACCTCCACTTAACCCTGAATAGGTCAATATCTGCCAGCTGCTTCTCCCTCTTGTATGTGCGAATGTGTTTGCATTCATCTCACTGCCTTCTGCTTCCCTTGCAGTCTATTTTGGACGTTGCTCTTGTCACCTTAGCACAGAAGTGAACAACATCACATAGTTGCATCTCTATCACACTCCACAAAGTACTAAGTATTGGAGTGTGTGTCGTTTTAGGACTGGGCCCTTTGAGAAAAACATCTTATTGTGATTATTTTCTAATGACCTAAGGTTCTCAAACATTATCGGCTGTAGACCCAGTGTCAAGTGTTTGGGGCTTTCAAACCAGTATGCTGTTACTTGCTGCCTCCAGTCATTTCAATGAGAGGGAGCAGTTTATCTTGCTGCGGTAATGGTATGAAGTGGTTGCTCATTGTGCTGAACTCTTGGTTGCACTTTTGAAAAATATTCTTTGCTTTATGGGGTGCTCAGGTAGGTAGGCGGTTGTCAGGGCAGTTGCCATGCAGCCGTTTGGAATGGCCTTTACAAAAATGCATCATGGATTTCCATAACATTTACATTTATAAATTACTTGTAATGGTGCTAGCGACACACTATTCACTTTCCAAATGTTACACACAAAAAACAGTTACTTTTCAGTTGGCAAACACTGTCCCTTGAAAGTGTCTTTGCAAAGGTATATTTTATTTATTTATTTATTTTATTTAACGTTACCTTTTCCGCACCCTGTACATTAAATTTTGACAACAACCTAGCCAGGGCTGAACAGTAACTTTTAAAAATGTTTGCTAGGCTGGCAACCATGCACCAACTTTTGCTGCTATTTTTAGCTACCTTATATTTTGATGATATAAGGTAGTAGAGATATGAGTCTGTGTAATGAGTAATAAGTTGTATATTCCAGACACACAATGAACAACATTAGATCAAAAAATATCTGCTTTGCTCATTTAAGACACTGTTATATTGGCTCTACATTCTGGTGGATTACTAAACTGTATGACTAATTTTCCAGCAACATTACTGATTGAATCAATATTCACAAACATGCCTTTTATGCTGAGGCATGAGTTTGCATGATGCCATTTGTCTGCAAAGGAATGAAATTACTGGAGCTTTTTTCTACTTAAGCTGTTCTCATCTCCAGTACCTACAACACATGACCGCATCAAATCTAATCAGCAATACTGAGGCATAGGTTAGAAGATGGGAGAAAGAAGAGAAGGAGTGTAAGATGGAGTAAAAGTAGTTGGTAGGTAGGTGGAGTAAAGAAGTAGGAAGTAGGTCTAACTGGAATGAGCATTCCTTTATGGTGAATGAACAGAGGGGTGAGGAAGAGAAAAAAGGAACCTGAAGTGCAAAATGGTGTAAGGGGAAAATATAGCATGTAAAGGATACACTATTTGAGGTTCAGGAAGTGGCTGCAGAACATCTCAGTGTAGGAGAGGTAAGAGGATTTAGGAGAGAACGGTTGGATTTTTAGAGAGGATGGGGACAGATTGAAGGGTGGAAGGATCAGGAGGGGGTGATGAGGATTGTATTGCAAGAGCACAGGAAGGATACTGGTGGAAATTGCAGGGGAAATGTGTGAGGGTGAAATAAGTGGGGAAGGTGGAGGAGAAAGATAAGAGAAAGGGGGTGAACTTGGTACATTTCTTTTTTCAATCGCTGCTCACAAGTGCTAATGAAACCATCACTATCACTCTTGTTAGTTCCAATACAACTGGCCTCGGAGGGAATAAGTATGTTTTCAAACCTAGTTGCTGTGTAATGCTTTGACAGTCAGTTCTAAAATGGTAATAAAATCAATAAAAATTGATGCCCGTACTCATGAAGTCAGATTAGATGAAGCTGTAATGATTCCCATGGGTAAATTGGGTTTTTGTAGGAACAGAGAAAAGGATGAAGATAAGACCAGAAACAATGGCGATTTCGACAGATAACAAAATCATCGCAGTACAGTGCATTGAGATAACAATTGTTGAATTGTTTATTGTCGACTGTTTTTTTACAGATCGGCAGTGAACAGAAGAGTAAAGGACCAGTAGGAGTCACAATTTTTGTTGTAAAATATTTAGACTGCTATATCACTTTTCACTGTTTATGATTTAGTTTTTTCAGTTTCAGGTCTCTGCCTCTCTGACTTTGATTAACAGGACATTTTGTTGTTAGTTTCTCACAACTTTGAGAAATAAACCAGAAGAGATACTACTAGTGATAAGTGGGGAAACATTTGCACATTTGCACATTTTGCATCATATGAGTAAGACCATGTTACTCCCATCATGTAACTTGACATCACTGTCTGTTAGTAGAACTTATAACTAGGCCTGTGTTGAAAAAATCGATTTTCCGTTTCTGAATCGATTTGCATATTAATTCCTTAAGATCGATTCGTACATCCAAAGATCGATTTAATTAAATCAAATTTTTAATACATTTTCCCCTGGTGAACTTTAACCCCACTAGTCGCGTCATTGAATTGAAACAGGCGTGCACCGTGTTGCTACAACAAAGCAATGAACATGGTGTCGGACACTGGAAATGCTGGCGAAGTCCCGGCTTTGAAAACACCTGAAACACTCAAAGCTACCATCTGGCACCATTTCGGGTTCAGGCACGACAAAGAAAAAGATGCATTTGACAAAAGCAAAGCAGTTTGCAAGTTATGTCAAATGGAGGTCAAGTACTACGGAAATACGACCAACCTCAGGAACCACATGTTGCGATATCACCAAGATTTCATGTCCAAGCCAACCGGGCCGCAACAGATGACACTCAAGGAAACTCTACAACTACCAGCCACTTCTGTACATTCTCTTAAAATAACTGAGGCGATTGCGGGTTACATTTGCAAAGATATGCGCCCTTATTCCGTTGTTGAAAACGAGGGCTTCAGGCGGCTAATGAAAGTAACAGAGCCACACTACGTTATGGTGTCTCGCAAACGTCTTTTTCATATTGATAATTAAAATAATAATGCATTTGTATTTAACAGCAACAGCTTTTGGGTGAATTCTTAATTCTTTTAATAATGCACCAGGTTTGTGTCCCATTAGCAGTGCATTGCTGCAGGTATAGACACCTCTGGCATCATCTGTTTGCTGTCCTGGATCTCTTTGGTAATTCTGCCCCCTGCATGTTTATGAAAGCAATACTATCACCATTCTGGGTGATACTTAATTAATTTGCTGTTGAATGCTAAAATAATACTAGTATTAATATATCACACAACTACACAGTCATATAATTCAGGCAACAGCTAAAAAAATGGTTTTAATAACACTAACCCGAATCGAGATCGGATTGGATCGGATTATGATAATTGGTTCTCAGTCTTGAGAATTGGAATCAAATTGATTCTTGGAATTTGAATCGATACCCAGCCCTACTTATAACACCTCACTTGATGAGTGTGAAATGAACAGTCCTTATGCAAGGTGCACAGCATGGTATGGTCAACTGCTCACTTGACAAGTAATGCTCTTTGGGACTGCAGAACATCAAAGACAGGTTATTAAAGCACATTACACAACTCTTCTCCAGTACCAAATGTCTGCAGCTATGCTGTGGTCACCTTCAAAAAACTTTAACCTGACAAAGATTCATACTCTTAAAGACAGTGCTTACATTTTAGTTTTGTCTTCAAACTGTCTTTACTTTACATGCTCAAATTACAGTTCTGTTTATGATTATATGCATATATGCATTTGCATTTGCATATACAAAAAGTGCATGTTTTTCCCCTCTGAAAAATATAATTATACAAATAATTTTTGTTTTCAAAAGCAGAACACATGTGACAAAGGTGAAATTTATTATAACATATTCAACAGGAATGGACAGCCAAGTAGTGTAATGTATGTTGCCATAGAAAAACTATACAAACACATGCTCAGCCTGTCGACCACCCTGGCACAAGCAGTTGATGGATCTGGCTGGCAGCTTGTAAGTGACTGTCCACCCACTTAAACCTGAATGAACGCTGCAAAATAAATGTACAGGCACAGGACAAACTCAGACACACACACACACACACACACACACATATAAGTGACAGCCATAACAAGCCTTTAGATAGATAAATATTCATATTCACAATTAGGATTTATTGCTTTGTGCAGTAATAGTTTGGCCATTTAAACCCAGCACTCAAATGAGGTAGTTCATGATGTGAGGGGATTAGAGGAATCTGGAAGTCATCATTTATGGGCCAGCACCACTTTCATCATATTTTGGCTGGCCCCTTTGCGTGATGTGTCTGTGTGTGTGTGTGTGTGTGTGTGTGTGTGTGTGTGTGTACACACATACAGTAGTGTTGCAAATGAAAAGTGTGTTTGTTTATTCTAGTCTATTTTATTTTATTTTTCTTTTGCTCTGGTCTTGAGCTGAAGAGTCATCATTTAGAGGCAGCAAGATGAAAGCATTAAGCAATTTTGATCAGACTTCGCTGACAGTCAGTCAGTCAGTCAGACAGTTATTTAAAAATGTAATAATAAAATGACATCCTCTCCTGGTGGATAATTCTTTCTGCTCTACATTTTTGTGCGTCTGTCACCAGTTAACCTTCAACTAGTAAGAGCTGTTTCAACAAATGTGGAATTAAGGGAAATTGCCTTCTGACAGTATGGAGAGAGTGCAGGAGAAAGAGGGAAGTGGATGTCTGAAAAATATATGGAGTGGTGATGGTGTGGGTTATCTCACTTCTCAAAATCCTAAACATCACTTGGATCAAGCTGAAACGGTTTTAATGTTTTATTTAGTCGTTTTAAAAAAAAAACATGTTTTCCAGTTTCTCTGTTCAAATGATTACATTTGTGTTAGAACTACATAATGCATAAATGTCAGTGTTGTAATTTCTCCTCTGTTTATTTTCTTCTCTCTCACTCGACTGACTTCTCTCTGCTGCTGCACCCTCTTTTTCTTCCTCCCCTCCCTCTTAGCCCTTTCCCCCTCCCCTTTCCCTTCACTTCCCTCCCACTTTTCTCTCTCCCTCTAAAGAACTCTCAGTCTCTGCGCTCCCCTTCATTTCCCGCTTCAACATGTTGGCAGGAGGAGAGAGAGGAGGATGCTGCGCTCTACCCTCGGTGCGTTCTTGCCACCCCTCCGGCCAGCGCACGCTGCCTCTGACTCAGACTCAGCCTCAGCTTTCAGTTGTCTCCGCCTGAAGGACTTTAGAGAGGAGGTGGAGGAGGAACCGAAGGATATGCTGGAGATTAGGAGCTCTCACACTAGGGTCCCCAACAGGAACAACAACAGCAGGAGAGCTGAACAGAGCAACTGCTCCTCATCTGTGGTGGAAACTACTAATACCTCAACAGTGACCACCTACTCTGCATCCTCTAGTTTCTCTCCCTCCTCTTCCTCCTTCTCGGCTCCAAGATCCATGTGGCAAGAGGCAATAAGGAGGAAGCGGTATCTCCTGGACCGAACAGGGGAGTCTGGTGAAGGGGATAAAGGAGGAGGTCAAGAAAGGAACAGGTCCCCGGATTGGCTTTATGAGTCCTACTACTGTATGAGCCAGCAGCATCCTCTGATTGTGTTTCTGCTGCTTATAGTGATGGGAGCCTGCCTGGCTCTGCTGACTGTGTTCTTTGCTTCCGGACTGGTAAGCTGCTCATTCACAACATGCAGACACACACACACACACACACACACACACACACACACACACACACACACACATACATACATTTTTTTTTTGTAGTTTTTTTAATTTTTATATATACAGTACAAACAAACATCCAGGACTATACAACAATATGGTATGTAAACAGTACGGACAGGTGCATCTCGATACATGTGGTGCACTCACACATTGTAGACTCTCACATTTTATATATGCATGCATAAAAATAGGATGACACAAACATGCATAATGTGCATGCGTACACACACACAGGCTTGTGAAGCACAAGCTCCCCCCTCTCATAGACTCACACACATTCTGTACAACACCTATACACACGCACACTCTCGCAGCATGCGGTCCTCATTGCAACACTAATGTGAAGAGAAGGGTGAGATAAAAGCGAGGGGGGAATAAGGGGCTTAGTTATTGTCTGACCTCATGGTTGACTAAACTACAGAAAGGAGATCTGTTTCCCTCCGTCGCTATTTTGACAGGGTTATCTTCGCTCTGAAAACCTGTAAATTTAATCTTGTGAAGTCAAGTGCATATGTTGACTGGCTGGAAAAAAAGGAACGAGTTTTGACAACATGACATGTTAACATAATATAATGATTGATTTTAGAAGATGAACATTTTTATATCTTATCACATTTTTTTTGTGTGTTTAAAATACCCTGTCACTGAGTCTGCTTTTAAGAAGGGATTAGTCTAAAACACACTGAAATAGACAATGAGACAAAGCATTGATGCACACACACCAAGCCTGCACATCATAAAATACATCAAAACACAATTAATCATTGGGTTCAGTTAGTATTGTAGCTAAACCTGCAAACCTGAATGAAAACAACAAAAACAAGTTTTGCATGATAAAGTTGTTTTAACATATAACATAAAACTACCACCAGATGGTGAGGAGATCAGGGGTTGGAGAGCCAGCCATTGCATTTCCATTGAATCAAGACTAACAGTCACTACGATGTTAAAGTGCTGTTATCAACGGGTGCTGACCAAAAAGCCACACATATGTGTATGCATATGTGTGGAGGGTCATTAAAGGAAAGGATGGAGTCCGGTGGTGCTTCTATACCAGTCTATACCAATTTGCTACAGTAAATTATCAAGTAGAGGATTAGCAAAAAAAATAACCTAAACTTCTGTGAACGATGTATCTCAATCAGCATACATTTTTAAACCAGTTTGGTTTCAAAGACTTGTCTCCCACTCAAAGGCAGAGGACACCCATGTGTGGTAAGAGAGAGGTAATAGTCTTTTTTTATCATCAATATCACAACATAAATTAGTCCCAAATATTTGACCATATGTCAGCATTGGCCTTGCGAGGTTCAGGGTGATTTAAAATAGTAAATGGTGTGTTGAGCCATTTTCAGTCCATTAAATGCAGATTTTTTTAGGAAGTTGAGCCATTTTCAGTCCATTAAATGCAGATTTTTTTAGGAAGTTGGTAAGAAAGTTAGTCTTAACACAGGCAAAAAACATGCTTAACTGTACAGGACCTCTTAAAGTATAGTTTTTTATTTTTTTAGAGAAAGTTTGTTTAATACTGACTTGATAGTACAGTTGCAAAATCCTGGGAATTTTTTAAAATGGAAACTCACCATGGGATTAATGTGACTTTCTGGGAATAAACGAAAATAAAATGGGAATTTACTAAATTAAAGGTTGGCCCTTAACAGGGAACCTAAATATAGTTGGGGAAATTATATTTTAGCATAATCTTGACTAAAACAATCAGATTTCATGCAACTACACTTGAATATCTGCTCTTCCTCAGTCAAATACACATAGCACACTACTTACTTACTGCAGATGATTTCTAGAACCTTGGACCACACTTATGAGCCCAGAACACAAGACCATTGAAGCCACACATTTGAGCTTGTTGACTACATAATATTGTTAAATAAAACTATTAGGCTAAAACTTGATAAAGTTGTTTGAATATGATACAGCTTGTTTAAATTTTGTGCAGTTTCTAATTAATTAAGATTACCATAATTCCCATGTTTTTAGATTTGGAATATTTCCAAATCTGAAAACATGGGAAAGTTACCACTAAAAAGAACGAAAGAGGAGTGTTAGCTCAGTTGGTAGAGTCCCTGCCACAGCAGTCGGGGTTCGAATCCGATCTGTGGCCTTTTGCTGCATGTCATTCCTGTCACGTCTTCAGCTGTCTCTGCCAAATAAAAAAGCTTGAAAAAGCGGGGAGATCCCTGAGCACTGTTGACAAAAAAGCTGTAGACTGTGATTGCCGCAAGCAGCATACATGGGAATGAATTATAATATAATCTATCTGAATTTATTTCTCACCTTTTCCTGGACAGTCACTAGACACAAAAAACATTGAATTTAAACTATCTGAAAAGTCAAAATATAGACAGAAAGTCACCAAGTACACACTAGACTCCATAGGATTTTTATGCATGTGCAGTGGAGAAATTGCTGGTCAATGGTGAGGTCAGAAGGGAAAAAGTGTTCAGGAGCCTCTAATGTCTTATGCTGTAATATTTATTGACACTTGGCCAAGGAGAATTAGAGACACTCTCAAAGTACATCAGAAGCGCCTGAGTCGGTCTCGCATTCTGCCAGACTCTTGCTGGTGGTTAGACTTTAAATACCTACAGATAACACGACAAATACGACATGCCCCGAATTAATCAAAGACAATGGTTTTACCCATGCAGGTGTTATTGTCAGCATATTCTAGTCTGAAGACACTGTTGTCTGTTTATGCCAATTGGAACGTCAATGGCAAGCTTTCTATTAAGTCTAAGATGGCAGCAATAGGTTTCTTCGACCCTGGCCACCACAGTGTTGAGACAGACTGGCACCTACTGTTTCCAATCAAAGCCAAATAACTAATACTGCCGAGGACCTCAAGGCCCACACGTGGCCGTATGTAACCTAAGGATAGAAAATTCCCTAACACTGGGGACCAGACACATATGCCAGAACAAATACAGCTCGCAGATTCATCTGGTTCCCAGGCTAACTTATGCCTAATTAGTAAACAAATGAAATCCCTTATCTAAAAGCAAAGAAGATTAAAAAGAGATTAGAAGACACAACAATGTTTAAATGAATCATATTTAGTCTGGCAACTTTTCTGATATTTGGTTGTATTTTAACAACCTCCTACACACTGCCATAATTACTATTACTGTGATTTTCTCATGGTCTTGCACATGGGGGAGATATTTAAGTGGTTAATCATCGTTCATCATTCTTCTGACTCATTACCACAACCACAACTGGTGTTTGTATCGATGAATGACCAAATAGATCATTTCACTTTGGATTTATTATGATCCAGTTGATAGTATTTGTATGAAATATGTGATAAAAGGAAGCGTTAACCAGCAGCAAAACCATTAAGTATTAATGTAGAATTAGAAACACGGGTGCTCCAGAATTGAAAAGAAGGCCCATGAAATCCACAATGAACAAGCATCTCATTAAGCGCCTTCTCCTGTCAGGCCACTGCTCATTCTATCTGTCCCACATCCTCTTTTGTTTTTTGCTGCATCCCCTGTGCTGGATAGGCAATGACTTTAGCTTCTCTACATTCTCGTGTGTGTCATCTCTCACCTTCTCATATTTCTGTCTCTCTTTTATTTGTATCCTATCGTCCCTCCATCCTGCTGGCTGGCTGACCTAAATCCCATGCTGTTTTGGAGCTCTGCTCTGGGCGAGACAAACTCTCTCTGGCTCTCTGCAGACACACATATTCTCTCCTGTCCCAGTGCATTGACTGCATGCATGTGAAAGAGACAGGGGGAAGATGGGGGCGGGGGTTGGTTAGGTCATTTCTGTAAACAATGATGGAATGAAATAAGAATTTTATTTTGTGACTAGTGACATGCAATGAATAAAAACAACACATTATTCTATTTTATTATAACTGCATGCATGATGCATTTACAGCATTAGTTCAAAAGAGAACTTGAAAAAAATGCATCCGTTAAGCTGGATTATGCAGTATAATTTACACACTAGAGTGGAGTTTTTAAAATTCAGAAATAAATGGGAAACTAAACAAAGCCCTGTCTTGATAGATGAAGATACATTGTCACTAAATTAGTAGCCCTGATGTTAAGCTAAGAACAAAGTATGAATAAGTCTTTTTTCATATTGTTATTGGGTAAATGCTATCTTGAGTTTGATCGGTAGATATCAGTGTATATCACAGAGATCCTTTCCTACACAGTCAGTGAAGATGTAACGCATCTTCCTACATGTCCATATCTTGACCCTTTACGTCCCCCGTCACACTACTGGAAAAGCAATGATGGGATGAAGCTTGGCACACACAGGCAGCACAAACGGCTTATTTCACTGTGCTATCCTCCTACATGCACCTTGAAAAAAAAACTCCTGAAATTTTTATTAGACCTTTCAGATCTAAATGTGTTTCAGAAAGGCAGCAGTAAATCCATTATGGATGTGACCTCAACTTTGCTACTGGTTAACTCTAGGGGCTTTTTAGGGTTTTTCCTCACTGCATAGGATGGTGTCTCAGTATAAATGTTTTTTTCACTTTTACAGTCACATATTGAAAAGTGGATATGGATCATCACCACCACTTCAGATTTTAGTGGTGGTAAATCATTTGTTATGATTGGATTTTCTAAGAGCTGTAAAAAAATAAATAAAAAAAAATAGACGACAATACTCTATCTAGATACAAAAACAGTACAATTATAAAAACTAAAGAAAATCTTAGTAGTATTTAAAATTTACCTTTATCAAATGAGGTACTATATAGTTTAAAATATATAACAAATCTGTTCCAAATGTGAGAGATTTATCTAATAGAGTATTTGATTAATATAAAGCAGAATTGAATACATTAATAAGTAACTGAGTCAAATTGTTTGAAAAGGCCATGGTTGTTTGTATTTTCAGAATACTAAAGAGGAAAGACAAAGCTAGAAGAGTGGCTTTTTATAACACAGTCTGTTTCGTGCGCCCCTCGAGAAGTATGTCTTTTTGCTTCTTTTCTTTATTCATCCCTTAAAGGAAGACCTTGTTTTCCCTCTAATTGATTATTCCTCCTTTTTTTGATAAAGTCCACATCTCTTCCTCTCTCTCAATTTGCCCATCCACATGTCTCACTTATTTTTCTTATCCTGTCCTTTTTCAGAACGTTGAGGATCATGTGGCCTTTGTAATCACTGTGCCCACAGCGCTGGCTATCTTCCTGGCCGTGTTTGTACTCGTCTGCATCGAGTCAATCTTCAAGAAGCTTCTACGTGTTTTCTCCCTGGTCATCTGGGCCTGCTTGGTTGCCATGGGTTACCTTTTTATGTTTTCTGGTGGGATCATTTGTCCGTGGGATCAGGTAAGATACATAGATGTTCTGTGGCAAAATAATTTGTTGCAGAGGAACATTCTGTGATTTATCTGATGCATTTGTCCTGTTTTATTGAGAAGTTTAAGGGGAGATTTAGTGGCTTAGGGAAGGGCCAATACAATAACTTGTAAATGACAACTGTGAATATATCTAGTACAGTACATTGTTCACTAGAGGAACAATCTTTTGAAAATAAATAAATGCTGTATTGTATCGCAACAAACCAAACATGGGTCAAATATAAGTACTTCAACACTAAGGAAGGGGTCAGGAACCATTTTGGCTGAGAGAGCCATGAAAGCCACATATTTTAAAATTT
Source organism: Larimichthys crocea (assembly GCF_000972845.2). Taxonomy (NCBI): domain Eukaryota; kingdom Metazoa; phylum Chordata; class Actinopteri; family Sciaenidae; genus Larimichthys; species Larimichthys crocea. The sequence goes on from NC_040023.1 coordinate 21,929,874, forward strand.
CCATGAGAGCCATATAATATGCATAGATAAATGTGTGCATTTTTAAGTAAGACCAACAATTTTAGAGTATAATAAGTCTCTGAATGTATTCTTTTTAATAACATTGTTATACTGAAGCTAACCAATAATAAATAAAATACTTCTTGACATTAATGCGACTTCTGGTGCTGCATGGTCAAGATCATGCACCAATCCCCATAGCAACCACTGTGTTTCGGATGTAGACACACATGCGCACTCATGTACTGCTGAGTGAACTCTCCAGTCGTTAGCTCATAAGCAGTTTCTTTTCTGAGCTGTTCTGTATCGTTAAAATTGAACAAAAGAACACGAAACACAACTGCTTACTCTTCTACTGTTTTTAATTGGGACATTTTGGAACAAACGTAAAGACATTAAACGTGTGGTACACGTTTGGAAGGCTGGGCGCAGAGGAGACCACCAGGCTCTCTCCGAGGGAGAGAGGGAGAGGCTCTGTCCAGCATGGACTAAAACACAGCATGGATAGTTCAGAAACAATTCGGAATGAGTTAAAAGGAATTTTGCATATTGCTAGCGGATCTATTTTCTGACCCAGAGTGCGGCAGTGATTGGTTCTGAATGAGGGCTTTATAGCAAGCAGTCGCTCTCATCTTCCTGGTACTGCGTACCGCCACTGAATGGTTTAGGTGTACGCAGTACCAGACCGTACCGGCTTACTTTCTGCCCTGTCTGCGAGCCAGATGCAGTCATCAAAAGAGCCACATCTGGCTCACGAGCCATAGGTTGCTGACCCCTGCACTAAGGGGTAAGAAAAAGATGGGATAAGGATCTTTCATTCCTTTACTGAGTTCTTTCAAGTCTGCTGAGTTCTCATGTAGTGAATGACAACATCTACGAGAGATTTACTGGCTTTAGAAGTGCATGTTTTGTCAAAGCTAACCAGCCATATCAATATCTTGATCATTTCAACTTGCCAGAGGACATATTTATTTATGTAAGGATTACGGGTATGATACATGTTTATCCAAAAACACTTCCCTGATTGCCAGAGAACATCATGAAGTCTGGTAGCAGAAGGAGCTAGAGATTTGACTTGGCTTTTATTCACTCATTTTCAGTTCTGTTTGAGTTGGCTTCTACCTAACACCTAAACATATGCGGCTGCTCTGGAGACCTAAAAAACAGACATGTTTTTTATGTCTATGATGAGAGAGCCTTTTTTCCATCTCTTGTCTGTCATGTGGAGTGTAGTTATAATGAACATGGTTGTATGTAAAACAAGACTCCCTCCCTAAGCTTTTATTTCATCTCTTTTGATATCTGACCTACATTCTGTAACAGGCTGCCTTTTTAAGTTTTAGACTGATCATGCACAAGCTTGAGTGCTTCCTGACATTTCATCATGTTTCTTGTCTTTTTTTTGTCTATTTTGCCTGAATGAGTGTTAGTAATAAATATAGGGGTTATTCCATTTAAAAAAAAACCTTGATTATATCAGAATGAAATTTTAATGGAATAAAAAACTGCATTATTTAAGTCTGACCATCAAAATAATAATGATCTTTGGATTGTAAAACCTCATGGTTATGTATTACACTGTATACATTACAGTGGTACTTTGTTGATTTAGGTCCTTTGCTGCATTTTTATACAAGTGATGGTAGGTAGAGGGAAATAAAGAGTGTATGACAAACTTGTATGTCAAAGGTCACAAACGCTGTGATGCATGATGTGTGAGCCAACACAGAACCTACCATATTATTATTTTTTCATGCTTGATGCTAGAGTTGCTGAAAAGTGTAGAATTCTACTTGATGGCTCCACAGCTTGTGACAGAAGGCTGATTACATAGTCGGAGTCACACTGATGAAAAAGTGCAGTCAACTGGTATGAAGGAAGCCCAACAGATGTGTTGTGTGAAACTGCTGTAAATGAACATGTGCAAATCAATACATGTTTTTTTATCAAGATCCCATGTGGCCCTCTCAATACCATGCATATGAGAATGTACGGTTGCACCTGACTCTGCCCAGATTTGGTCAGTGGAATCAGATTTGTCCAATACGAATATTCAACTGTATATATGTTTTTCATATAGACTATCAAGCAACTGGACTAGACAGAGACTTATATAGTAAGATGTAAATTCACCATTTTTAAGCATAAGGCAGAAAATAACTTTATTTCATTGCCTGACCAGGCAAGGCCTCTCCTACTGCCTCTGTCTCAATCAGACATATCACGGGTCTGGGTCTGCAACTGCCTGTACCCGTCAAAGACATCTTCACTGAGTGGATGGGACGACTTGACGTAGTGGAATGATTTTACTTCCGAGAGCAGCGTGAAAGCGAGAAGCACTCTCTGCAGCTACTTCTGGGGACTGAAATGTCCCCAGAGGACACTCACAGACAAAAAAAAACAAACAAAAATCTAAAGAAATTCTCAGGTGACTGAGACCTCTCTGATTGATGATTTAAATCTTCGATTTTCAGTTCAATTGCATGTATGCAGAATAAATAAAACTAATTAAAGCAAAAACAAGTAATTATGCATGCATTATGTAATTATGGTCATGTAGACACAGTAACATTTCATTAAAAATACCGGATAGCTTTTAACACCGAAATATACAGAATATTCCTTGATCTTAGGAATCTTTTCAGGAGCTGTATACTATATACCTATATGCCATGAATATTGCATTCTGTATTATATCAGTTGTTTTTCTGTCTTGCCCCATTTAACTACAGTGATTTCATTGGTACAGCCAGATGCATCCTGCAACAGGGCTCATTGAAAACACCACAGTACATTAGGTCTTCATCATTTGAAAGCTTAAATAGTACTTGGCAAGACAGATGTCCTGTGTGGTCTCTTCTATCACAAAGAGGTAGCCAAAGATGCACTGATTTGCACGACCACTCTATTCATTCCTTTCTTTTGCCTATTGAAAATGTTAGACTATTATGCTATTAATGCTCTGTGACTGCTGCATCTTATCCATGTTAATTAACGCTTATTTGAAGAGACATTATTGTGGATTGACACTGTATTCTATGTGTTTTATGGGCTTGTTGCCATATTATAGATAAATGAAATGACTCACATTGCCCCACCATGTCTGGATATGGCAAGTCAATCTGGTCCGAACAATTTCCTCCACTACATTATGGAGTGTAGTATTTTCTATTTTGAAATACATTTTTCTATGAATCTGTAAAACGTTAATTACTTGAAGATACTTAGATGGGGATAATTCACATCGATCCTGTCCCCAGATGATTTATGGTATTAATGTGTTTTATTTGCCTATTGTTGATGTCGTTGTCATGGTGACGTTAACTGCTGAAGACAATGTTGTGTGTTGTCGCTGCCAAGTTCATGCATTAACAATGGACCGTAGATTCTACTATCCTAAAACGCAGATACAGAATTAGTCCTGTTTTCACTAGTACATGATTTCTACAGTTAGTCTATTGGTATTTTTGACTCAAACAAGTTCTTCCAACTACATTTACACTAACTATCTGAGCTATGTCTACGTCGGTTTGATGCTGGCCCAATCACAAGAGATGTGACATAAATTAAAAGTTCTAAGTGAGTTGATTAAATGTTATTTTGTTATCGCCAATAATTCTGGACCTTTGACCAGATAACCTATTTTAGCAATAAGTGTAATGAATGTGAGTCACATCTTTTCATGCAGTCAGAAATAAAAAGCTTTGAATAATATATATGTTCTTGCCAATAACCCAGCATAAATGAAAAAGGGTATTAGCATTCTATTAGCCTGCATAAGGATTTTGGTCACTGTAATAAAAGGAATACTGAGAGCACAGGGACAAGCCTCCAAAAAATATGTTTTGACTTTTTCATCATTTCTATTTTGTCTCTCTTTTATTAAATGTTTTGTTGTTAGGCTTTCTTACTTTAGGGACCCATTTTGCAAATTAGGTGGCTTGATAAATGTGTTCCCTTATTTGAACTAAGGAACCAAATTATATTTGAATAACAAAATGTGACTCTCAACCTATTAGGCTGACAAGCTAAGTCTAAATGTATTGACTGAACTGTAAACCATCAAAGCCAAATTAGCAACAATGATCCCACCGTTCTCATGTTCATATGTTTTATATATACCTTGAAAGGGCATACTGACTATAAATATTAAGGACATGCCAGTGGTCCATGAAGGGTGATGGAGTCCTCACTTCCAGGCAAAAAAGTTTTGTGTTAGTCAACCTGTCGTCTGTTAAAAACACTTAAGACGGCCATCAAGGTAAATGTGACTGTACTCTTCGATCCCTACATTCAGGTCCACATAAATGCTTGATTTGCATTGACAACTTTAAATTTTTTAAATTATTTTATAGACATTGCCCTCCTTGCTGTTTATATTCGTCCATTGCATTTGCATATCAGCCAATTATATAAATGACCAAGTCTTTGAATCTGTACTGTGTAGTTGCTAAGTGGATGTCTGCTCCAGAAAAGAAACAGAGGGAGGCAAAGTAAAAGTCAGAGCTAATTAAATGCTTTCTGTGTTGTAGCAAGGAGGTAGCCATGAGACATAGTGGAATGAAGCAGTGATTGCTCTCTCACCACCTCACCTGTCATGTAGACCTAAGCTCATTAAGGATGATAGCTTTTGTATGAAAATGTCTCTGCCCATAATAACAATTTAAAAACCCATAATTAGCATGAACAAAATAAACAAACCTGAATATAGTGATACTTAAATGACTTGGAGATAAGTTGCTAAGATACCAGTATGTGCAGTAAATAACAGACTGAAATGTCTGAATAGTTACCAATGTGGCAGCATGTTGATTAGAAGTGGTTTGAAATGTTGTAAGTAGAGAGAGCAAAATGAAAATGGGACACAGAGATGGATACAGAGAATGAATGCGTAGATGATTTTTAAAGATGATCCCCCTTTATCGAAGCATTCCTTTCTTATTGCCTATTGATTATTCCCTCTGCTTTACAAAGCTTTATAGTGAGTTTCAGCTCATTTAGTTGTCCAACCTGCAACCTTCACTCTCAACACTCTCATGTATTGTTTTCAGCCAGCATGCATTTGTTGTCAGTGACTGTAACTGTACACAACCTGCTAAGCAACAAACTTCAGCTGGACACTGTGAGCAACTATCTGGCAAAACATAATCGTGCATTCAGCAGTGAAAGAGACAGGTATTTCCCAGTTGGTAGAGACCAAAGACAGTGAATATTGGGCTTCCATTCATCAGGTAGCTCAAAACACAAGTTGCTCTGTAACTTCTGGATGTATAAATAAGCAACTGTTGGCAAACAAGATCACCATGACAACTTAAAAGGTCATTATAAGTCAATGTTGTGTTCACAGCTTGTGTCTTCTGACAAATTGTACACTGTCTTGAAATGGACAAGTTCTAAATGAATGTAGCTTTGATATCAAATTTATTTCACCCTTTTCTGCCAGTATAGTATGAATTGTTCCACAAGACAGATTCTTTCGCTGTCAATCATGAGACAAGAAGTGGACGGTACAACTGTGTCAACATCCTGTTATCATATCCTTTGGAAAGGGCATGTAGCTAAAAATTGCTGCGCTGTTTCTAGGTGTGACTGAGGTGAAAGCAGCTGGCTTTTGAAAATTCTACTGACAGAAATTTTATAGACTGACTAGAAGTCATGACAATCCTATGAAATCCTTGCTGAGATGCTCATGAAGGGCTCTTCATATGAACCATTTCTCCCAAACTGGCACTTGAGGATTTGTAGGGTTTCTGTATGACATAAAGAACATGGAGGAACAATAATGACATATACTTACCAGAAGGAAATGAGGGTACAAACAAATTTTACCACCCTGCACAGCTTAATGTACATTTTTTAAAGACCTATTAAGAAATCTTTTATGTTGTCAGCATTGCCAAAAGAGTTGTAGTGGTTTTTATATGAAAGCCATTACTCTACTCTGCAGGGGGTTAGGAATAGTGGCTGAAAACAAACTGTGCAGTTTCCTCCTGCTTAGCCAGACTCAAATTCTGCTGCAGCATTATTGTATTGGAAGTATCTTTCTCCTTTATTCTTTTTATGTCAGTGCATATTAGTTCCACAAAGCTCTGGCACGCTAATAAGCTAACTGGACTTCTTCACTGCACTGCAGGAAATAACATGACTTGCGTTGCGTAAACTACTTGAGTCCAATTGCAAAATTTACTTATTTCAACATTTCTACTTAAATTTCTACACAGGCTTTGAAAAAACTAGATAAATTCTCAATTGTCCTTTGTGTTTTTACTGTTGTGGCATAAAGCAGCTTCACCAGAAAGGGAACATAGTCATTATTTGTGGTGACATTTTCATAGAGAGATTAACACAACAAACAATATTTACATTACAAACTGCACTGACAATACAGTACACTGTCATGTAAAAGTAATATCACAAGGCTCCAGATATTCTCTCAGCTGTGTTCACCACCCAACCTCTGTCAGAGTGAGTTTGTATACAGTACACCATTTCCATTTTCAGACCTGAAATCAATTGGATGCTTATCCTCTCCCCACAAAGCCCACTGTGTTTGTCGATGCTGGGGAAATGGGCTTATCTGTGTGGTCCAGCCTCTACCCCTCACTGAGAGATGTCTGGACCCTGCCTCATCTCCTACTTTCCCTCTCTCTGTCTCTCTTGATCCCTCCCTGTCTCTTAGACACACACATGCACAGATGCACACTCACACTTCTTTTTGAGTAGACAGCCAGCCTTATTTTGGGACAGAAGAGGGTGGGGAAAGGAGAGTTGAAGGGTGAAGGAAAAGGCCTTCTGGGTTGGTTGGAATAGTAAAGAAGAGGGAAGATGGTGAAAACAAGACAGGAACTATATACTGATAGAAAAAAGAGGGAAATGGGATAATACAAGGGAGAGAGGCATAATAAAATGTAAAGAGGAGGTGTAATTAAGCCAATTTCTTAAAGTGAATCAGGTTAGAATTTTAATTCTAGGAACATTGACTATATATTTTTTTGTGCTAAACACCTTCATTTATCTCAGAAAGTAAGGTCCAGACTAATTACAAACCGAACACTTTGGATGATTATTTCTTTTGTACCTCACTTAATTCTGCACTTTCACAATAAAATAATTGATCACATTTTTTCCGCATAGCACATGCACACACGCACACACCACAGTCTGTAAACTAATCTCTTCCACAGACTGTAGACTAAAAGCCTAATGTAATCTGACACTCCATCTCTATAATTTGTTTTATGAGCCCTCCTCAGTGTCATTATCAAGGCATTGATTCATGGTGCAGTAGAGTTGACTGTACCATGATGGACCGCAAAAAGCTTTGTCCACTTAATTGTCTGAGAGAGAGTCCTTAAATGCTTACTTTAACCATACAGAAGGAAGCTCTTCACTGTTTTATTACTTCATTAAGTATCAAGTGTGCAGGACAAGTCAGTAGGTGTCTCTACCCCTTCAGCCTCTCCATTACATTGGTACAGTCTCATGATTCAGAAACAGCATTGGATTTCAGAGTATTAGTTTATTAAAAAAAAGCTTTCTGGATTCTAAGCAAATTATGTAGCTGTGCGAGATGATATCTGTCAGCAATTAACATCTTTATCTTGTATGAGCAATTAAGTTAATATGTTCTTAATACTTCTGACATAATGAATAAATATCTATTTAGCTATTTCATAAATCCTTCACAGAGAAGAGAAATCTCAATGAGCTTGTGCTTGTAGGCTCACATTCACTAAATTGTTTACCAGATTTGTTCAGTTTAAATGCTATAACCTGACATTGCTGTTTTTTTCTTTTTTTGTTTGTTTGTTTTTGTTGCACCCCTGCATCTGTTCTGATTGTGCACTTATATCTATTTTTTTAAGCTTTTAGATTCATTGTGTGTTTCGGCAGGGATTTGACAAGATAAAAGGAAGGAGCTGGCTGAAGAAAACTGTCACCACTCTAAAACATTTCTCATACTGCAAAAACACCACCACCACTACAGCCACTCTAGTAATTGACAGTTATTCTGACACAGAATAAGGGATACGAGAACCGCCCTGTTTAGTTTTTCCAGCTCTACTAGTCACCTGACACACCTCTCCACACCTGATTTACCATTTGCTTCACACTATAAATAGATGTCTGGTCAGCTTCCTTTTAGTCAGATTGTTAATGTTGCCATTCATGGTTACTTTTGGTTTATCAGTAAACTGCCTCAAAAACTTTAAATCTCTATCTTTATGTTTGTATCTTTATCCTAACTTCTGTTCTTAACTGTGACACAGTAAGAATCAAATGAGAATGCAACCAGTTAAAGCTTGGTCAGTCAGTAGTACAGAGAGATTAGACACAGTTCCTTCCTGGGTTGTGGTAATGCAACTGCAATTCTTTAGAGACCAACAGGAACACAGACAGTGTCCACTAAAACATTAATATTGTTTCATATTATTCTGTATGTATGTATGTATGTATGTATGTATGTATGTATGTATGTATGTATGTATGTACGTATGTACGTATGTACGTACGTACGTACGTACGTACGTACGTATGTATGTATGTATGTATGTATGTATGTCCTAAAAATACATTTTAAAGGTTTGCATCCATCCATCCTTTTTAGGACCAGTTCAGCACTAAGCTTTTATAACAGACAGGAAATATAACATAATAGGTCATTCTAAGGCAGGTCGTTCTAATTTATTTTTATTATTGAAGCTGTGAAATAAAATAGACAATGTCTCCAAATATATATACTCTCCACTTTGAAATTCAGAGCGCTATGTTGTCATTTGTCATTGCTGTATGTTGTCATGCAATATTTAAAGAAAGGCACCATCTTCAACATTTCAGCCAAACAACACTTGGAACAATGAGTCACCTTAAAATAAATGTCTCATGTCTTGAGTTGGAAAATGGACCAATTGGTAGTACGAGGGGATAATATTTAGTGTTCTGATTCCTTCTTCACCCTTGTTGTGTAGTAAATAACTGGAAAAGGATTGCACCTGTTCTCCAGTGGCAGTCATGTAAGGAGTTATAGTTAGAGTGAGTGATATCAGGTTGTCAATATAGTGCCACAAGGTGCTATTGCCATTTTTAGAAAAAAAATCATACTGCACTGGCCAGTGAGTGACATACACCTTCAGTATGATGCTATATATAAATTATATAACAATCAGTATGACATTGAATGTATGTGACCTGAACAGTGATTTTGAGGATGATAAAGATCATTATGATTGCTATTGTCTTTAATAAAATATTATATTGTATATTATATAATATGTAAGATAGTTTACTGATTTGATCTTAACTCCAACATGAATAAAGCATTGTCTTAAAGGAAACAGGCCATCCTTTGAAAGTTGCCACTATTTACATTCACAGCCATAGTTAGCCATTAAGAAAGTAGCAGTGTGGAACGGTGTGTTAGTCACACAGGCTTAAACAGAGGAGGTACTGTGTTTCCTCATTTTTGCTCGCTCGCTTTCCTTTCCTCTCCTCTTTCCATCTCACTTCCCGCTACACGCTAGCCCTGCAAATAACCCAAGAAAGGTTAACTGGCACCTGGCTGCATCCTGTGAGAACACTGGCCTCTTTCTATCCATGCACGACAGCAGATGAGCTGCTTTAACCCTGCTGCAGAGGGCACATTTAAAAACTGTGTGTGTGTTGTGTGTGTTTGTATGTGTGTGGAGCTTGGGTAAAAAGGGTAGCACTCTGCATGCTGCATCAGAGGTGGTAGGTTTGAAGTGTGAGAGCTGATTGCCCCCTTTTCTGCTTTCTGCAATCAAGAGAGCTTAGGTAAAGCAGAGGCACTCAGAATGTGATAATGGATCGACTGTTCAGTGCACTACATTAAAATATGTTTAATAGCACAAATATATATTCATTCCTCCCTTTTCCTTTTGTGATTGAGTCACTGGTTTTATATCGAAAACCTAGCAGCATATTTATTTTTCTATTTTGTGTGTGTGAACATATACATATATGCATGCAAGTGACAGGTCCACAGGACTGTCAACACTGATATTTTATTTCCGTATTTTCTTTTCATGTGCATCCATCGCTTTTGCTCTCTTTATCCAGTCTGTCTTTACTGTTTTGCTCTGCAGGTGTGTCATAAGTGTGTCTCTTTCTCCACAGGTGTCATTCTTCCTGTTCATTGTGTTTGTGGTTTACACCATGCTGCCGTTCTCTATGCGGGACGCCATCATCGCCAGTGTCCTGACCTCCGCTTCTCACACCATTGTATTGAGCGTCTGCCTGTCCACCACAGCTGATCACATGGAACCAATAGTGTGGCAGGTAAGGCAATCAAACACAAGTGTGGGTTAATGGTAGGAGACACATTAATATACAAGAGCAATGAGTCACCTAAATATACACACACCTCCGTGTACTCGAACTGTGTACTTTATTATTTAATCAGTATTAATTTGTGACTTTAGTAATAATTAGATGTCACAACTTCACTACATATACTAAAGGAAGTTTAAAGAAAACGGTTAACCTCTTTTGGTGAGGCTGTATTGTCATTAAGACAATAGACCTTTTAAGAAAACAACAAACAAATAAAAAAAGTTTCAAGAATAACTTTGGATATTTTCATCCTGAGTTTTTCCAGTACATACTGAGGCCCACTGTACGTAATGTAAACAAACACAAATGAAGCCGTTTTTATACTTATGCAAACAGGCATCCTGCAGCCAACAACGCATCAGGGGGTCTATCAGGGGTCTTAATAAACATGACAATTTTACTGTGTGGCACTAAGAAAATCAGCTTTTTAAAACATGTAACCCTATATATTGTTTTAGTTACGTAGTCATACTATATGCCGACCAATCCATACTTCATGGAAAGCATAACCACGGTTGTCCTTTGGTTTTGTTTTATTATCTAGATGGAATCAAAATGGAAATGTTTTTCCAGAGATTTAATTTTCCTTTTTTTTCAGTTTCCTCATCCTGCTCACAAAATAACCATTTCTCTTAATTTTAACCCACAGCATGTATTTTTAGCACACAAACAAATGTGACCTTTTAAACTAAAACTAAGTTAGCATAGCAGGTGAGTGATAGAAATTCTAATGTGTTTATTTATTTGTTTTTTTAATTTCATACTACATAAAAGGTCACCCTCTCGCTTAATTTTCTGCAATATTTGTTTGTTTGTTTTTTTCATCACAAAAGGCAGTTGGCATATGCTGGGACAGGAAAACAATCAGCTAGTTAATACAGACATTATTTAAAGCGTATTTAAACACGATTCCAAAATCAGTTATTGCCAATCCACCTACAGCTAATTCAATTTAATACATAAAGAAAACATTGATTTAACAAGCATATTACAAAAGCCACGCTGCAGTGATAATTAGAGAGACAAAAATGCAACCTAACATGTCAGAGCCAAATCACAAAGGGCATACAAAAAAGCTAAGTGATTATCATTTTACCATATTTTCATCTCAGTTACTACACCTTTTCTGTGTGTATCATTTGTTTGTCAGCCCTGTTACTCAACTGCAGTCTTACAGAATTGTGGCTAGTCATTTCTACTGATACAATACAACTACCACAGGAAGACTATTTTCAGACAAAGGAGTAATACTCAGCAGTCCAGCTTTTGAAAAAAAAAAAAAGAAAAACGTTGGGACAGCTTAGAAAGCCTCTCCTGACAAATGACATCCTGTCCTTCAGATAATAGGAAAACATCTCCTGTACTCCTTTTCTAAAATAATTCTTCATAGTCTTACAAAATATATCTCAATAATGATGATTGTGCCTGTATCTTCATGTCTCTGTATTCCCTACTCTTAAACCTTCACAAAGATAATCTATTGCCTCTCTGATCTCTGCTGTGATGGGCTGTTATTGGTCTCAGCCTACTTTTCTTTCATATGTAACTGTAGCATGGGCATACTAGCATCTGGGCTGCCTGGGGCTATATGCTACATGGTCAGTATCTGCCAGCTCTTGTTGTGCAGGTCAGTTTGCCAATTTCAGTGGAAAATCTGCCAGAGTGTCCTCTGAGAATCTCCCCATGTAAAAATAAAGGAAAGCATCAGTAAAGTGAAAGCAAAAAGGCATGTTCAGAAATATTACTTCCTGAAAGCAATTAATGATGTTATTTCTAGCATTCAAATATGAAGTTTATTTTTGCAAATT
>NC_040023.1:21942084-21943518 GCF_000972845.2 Larimichthys crocea
ATATATATATGTATGTATGTATGTGGATATAGAAATCCTTTAGAATGATATGTAGTATGTACACTGATGATATGATGAAAAGATTTGACCAATAATATGGTGAGATAGTGAATCAGTGACACACAGAGAAACACCAAAAACATTTAATTGGACTGAATAAAGGGTGTTGTGCCTTTTTGATTCTACCAGACTATGGACCTATTGTATTGATAGTGAATTTTTATGTTAGGTCTTTTTTTCCCCCCTTTTTATTGTGAGAGGTGACAATGACAGACATATTAAGCGGGTCTATGTGTGTGTCAAGTTACGAAGGCATTGTTGAAAGGAGACAGATTGCTGCTCAATCGGCAGTCAGGAATGCATGCCGGGATGTATGTGACATTGCCAAAGAACGAAATGCTCTAGTAAACACAGACTCCGCCAAATCCTGGCTGCTCTATGTTTAGTTATTCATATTTTATTTGTTGACAGTCACAGTGATGTTGTTTTCCATCAGTTTATTGACTGTGCTGGGCCAAGTCTGTATTTGTGGTTATGATGATGGCAGGGGATAAATTAGGCATAATTTATTATGGTACTAGTACATTATGTGTGTGGAGTCGAGTGTAACAGTGCCATCACATTTTATTTTTATCTTTATTTTAGATACAGATAAATGAAAATTGAAAATATACTTTCAAAATCCAGGTTAGAAATGGTTGAAATTGATTCTTTTGTATTCATAGATACAATAGTTTGTCAATAGTTTAAGGATACTTGGCACTGTATCAAAACAGCCCCTTTTATCCTGAGAAATGGGACCTTAAAGGTGTGTTATGTCCTCAGTGTACATTCCACCCTAACTTCACCCTATTAGATAAGACGGAGTTAGAGCAGTGAAGCATTTGAACATCAAAAAGCAGAAGTTTTTTCAAGCTGAATAATTTGGATTTTTCTACAGTTTGACAATGACGATACTTGATCTTCCTTTTATACAGGATTTTTAAATGCATATTTATAAAATGATTTAAGCTCTTGCTATTTTTGCACCTGTCACTGGTGCTATGAAACTCATCGTTGTATTCTGCAGTCACATGGAAGTATATTCAGTGTGCCATTGAAACACTACCCTGAGTGGATTGTTCTTCTTTCAGGGGAATATTGGATCCAATAACCTGATGCTTACTTCATTCAACACTTGTCGAAGTGTCATAGTGGAGTGCTGAGTCTCATAGCAGCTGGGATGATCAAATCATAGGCAGGGTAAGGTTCTTGGTAGATTTAGGTTGATCTGTCCCAGCACAGCTTAAAATAAAACTTTTTTACCACCTAAAATTGTAAGAGATTATACATTAGTGCAACCCTACATTTATACTGCTCAACTTTTTTACTGGTGTCCATAAATAGCTTTGCAAACTTTACTTGTTTTAAATAGAACCGTGGCTCATTATTATT
>NC_040023.1:21943599-21956603 GCF_000972845.2 Larimichthys crocea
AGGTGAATCAGCCCACAATTAATCAACAATAGAAAAATCACATAACCATTTAAAGTGGCTTTAATTATACCAGTGCAGGATCAGCAGATTAATTTCATTTTTCCCTTTTCTTCCTAAGATTCTACTTGTGGCAAAATACTGTCAAGTTTTACTTAACAGCTTTTTCCAGAACTTTTAGCGATACCCCACAGCCCTCTGCAGCAATTGATCTATTTATCATGTGACCTACTGAACTGATGACACATACGTTGTATAAGACGACTGAGCTTTGTACTTCATATCACGACATCTGAACTAGTTCCATTTTCTGGAGTGAACCAGAGGATATAGCACTAATCCTCATAAGCTCAACAACAGTAGAGAGAAAGATGTGAGGTTTGATGTGTTGTCTCTGCCATCCTGACAGTGATAACATTATCTTTTTTGATTAAGATCTAAGAAACAAGACACTCACTAAGATCCCCATGTAGAATTAAAAATTCTCATTTTCTTTTTGTTTCTACTTTTCTTTTCTTTTTTAATCCACATCTCGTCCATTTTTTGCTTGTTACTTTGCCTATTACAATTATTTATCAGTTAGCTGTAATCTGCATACTTTAATGCATGATTCAGCTTTGCATTTTGTTGTCTTCCTTTATACTGTATCTTTTGTAGGTCACTTTGATGCATCCTACATTCTATTATTCAGTGGTAATATTGGTTGCATTTGTTGTTGTTAATGTTGAAATATTAAACCAGCTGATCAAGGTAACAATTTGTAGAGAACAGGAATGTATCCTCTAATCAAACAAATTTGCAGTCTGTCTGTCTGAACTGTAAACACTAAGAAATCAGTTACCTGAAACCAGATTTGTCAGTTTGTCAAGTGTTTTGCATTAATCTGAGACAACTTCTCTCATAAGTAATTCGTTAGCAAAATAAATGCTATGAACAATTTTAACAAATATTTCCCACAAATGAAAGACACTCCCTGAGAAATACGACACAGTGACACTGTGCTTACTGATCCAAACTAACTGCTAATGTACAAACTGATCATTCTATGTAGCTTGATTTAATCTGTTCCTTGATTTTAGGCGTGGAATTCCCATTCAGTTTTAGGCCAAATTTGATGTATGTTGACACTGAGCTAGTAAAAGTGAATAGCGTGTATTTCTGTTACTGTATGTGAGTAAGATACATTGCATAAAAACAAAAATGCATACACAAATACATCTTGTCCATTCATCACATTTAAATTGGGAAAATGTGGGTATTATTGCTGTAATTTATTATTGTAATTTTTAACATGTATGGTAAAGCACAGCATTATTACATTGTATACATTTTGTGTGACATCTACATTGTATATAGTGTTTCTGTGTGTGCCTATACTGTATAGTTGTGTAATGTGTCAAATGGAGAGAAAGCATGAATGTATTATCCTCTTCTGTGTTTTTTTGGCAGTATGCTAATGTTGATACAACCCTTTTTGGTCAGGACAGGCTCAGGCTTACATCCCTCTTTAGAGGACAGGATGCTCTGAGACTTATGTGTCAGAGGGTAACTACTGGACAACAGCTATAAAAATCTTTTTGTGTAGCATTTGGCAAGGCTGATGGATTTGTTGCACTACAACATGCAGTTCAATCAGATGACAAAACTGGCTCACACTTTTACTATTACTTTACTTTTGACCTTCGTAGTAATTACCTCAGTGAATGGAAGGCTTTTTTATTCTGAAGCTAGATTCTATCAATATTTTTAGAACTTCAAATTGGTCTCCTCCCTGATTTTTATTTTTATTTTTATATAGCCCTTAAAATTTCAAAAAATAAGGAATGTCCCATCCAATGTTAACAGATTACTTGTTTTGTCTAACCAGCAAATCATAAGTAAATCCTGACATTTGAATAGCTAACCTGTTATTTTGACTGCAGCCCAACTTGAATTGTGAAAAAATGGCTCTCTGAATGCATTTTAATTAGTTCCTTACAGAGCGGGTAATGTAAAGGTCACTGGTTCAGATGTGTAATCTGCTAGGAAGAATTTGGCATAGAGATTGATGTGAAATTCTGTGCTATCCCTTAAACAACTGTTGTTGTTTAGAGGGACTAAGATCTTGAAGACAGCAAAAAACAGGCCAATTCTTGCCTTAATTCCTCTAGTTATTCCATGGACTGTTGTTCATGAACACATGTGCTATATTTAGTATTTGTACTAGGCAGATTTAGATTATCTTTGAGCATGCCATCAACAACAAAGTTGTTGCCTTTGTCTGCTTGGTTGGCTATAAATGGATAAGTGTCCTTGTGGACATAAAAGTTTTTGGTCAAGTACAAGTTCAAGTTTCTTTCTTGCCAAGAGATGGAAAATAGATGAAGAAGAAAATAGATACCACCCTTGATACTCTATACTAAATCTGAAGCTACCACCAGGAGTCAAAGTCCGCAGTGGTAGCCTGGCAACCTCACAGTGACAACAAATCTCCAGGAAGTGACTGCACCTGGCCAAGAATCAGTCTGACACATACCTCCCCACCCCTGCCCATAAAAGTACAATATATCTAATGTACACTTTGGGTGTTGAAGTTAAAAAACAGAAATATGACCTGTGAATCAGTACGTCCTGGTAGGCAAATTAGCTATTTCCAAATTTTGCTCTCTCTCTCTCTCTCTCTCTCTCTCTCTCTCTCTATCTATCTATCTATCTATCTATCTATCTATCTATCTATCTATCTATCTATCTATAAACACTCACATTCAGTTTGTATGCATTATTGGTATGTTGGATTTTTAATATTTAAATGTCAGATCATTCAATTATTTCACACTTACTCAGCATTTTCTATAAGAAACCACCAGTCCATCCTAGCAGAGGTGTGTAAATGTCAGCCATTAAATGTCCACAATCTTGTGCATTGTTCTCATGGGCATACAAACTGCCCAGGGGGTATTAAATGAGAAGGAACCCTGCTGACATCTCCACTTTGTCAAGTCCATTAATCTTTACAGTGCTGGCTCATTGGAGTCGTAATGAAGCAGCTCATTCTTTGAAAGGTGAAAGACCTCTGTTATGTAACATTTAAAAAATTCTTGCATGGAGTGTGTACAACAGTGATGCATTGTTACATTATTATATTGGTATTTTCCTAAACTACATTCTCCATCACTGAAAGGTTAGAAGAATGATCTGACATAATGTGGACGTATACTTGGTGTTAGTATTTCTACACAGCTCTTCTTCAACAGTTGAAGGCTATTTAAAACATGTACTGTTCTGTTAGAAAGGGCTTATTTCCAAGTCAGTAACTTTTTTAATGAATGCATTTGTAGAACTTTGATTTAATCCAAACTAACTTCAAACTCAGTGCTGTGATTAGCTCCACAGTAATACTGAAAATTGTTGGTATAAGTCGCCCATTGTGTTTTTCTATCACAGCTGCTCCTCTTAAGACCAAAAACAGCCTTCATTTGCATTCTTTGTAAGTGCTGTGATGAATTATTGATGATGTAACACTTAACAATTAACAACACTCTTTTAAGCTTTATCTGACACACTGTCACATAGACCCTCAGTGGTAGCAGCTGTTGCATATTACATGTATTACCTGTTTAAGGTGAAGTAGGGCTTCATTCCCCTGCAGTCATTCCCCTGCAGTCACCTTTGTTTTTTGAAAATCAAGTTTGGAGCAATCAGAAACCACATGTTTTCATTGTGTGTCACCTAAGATTTAGGTTTCCCACTACACTGCTCTCTTGAGAATTATATAGTTAATTTTTCAGTTTCAATTTAATTATTGATTTGTACTTGTGGTAATTTGTGTTAAAAAGATCATGAAAGCATGTCTGCTGGATGTTTGTTGGCCAACATCTCATTAAAATCTTATATAGTTGTCTTCCTCTGCATGTGATAGTACTGTATAATAACAGCCATAATAGCCTGCAATGGGCTTAGCTCTCTGATTTAGATAATCCTAGAATTTACTGGCAGGGCTCAAAGCCCTTTAGAGGCCATCCTTACCTAACCCTGCTGTTATCTGTAATTGGGTACCAGTGAGGTATGGGCGATTCGCACAGCCAGACGGTCCACACAGCTGACCTTTGAGATGATCTGGATCGCTGTCAGTGTCTTGTATAACAGATGTCAGCTAATAGAGTAGCACCCAGGTCTACCTGAATTTGATCTGTTGAGCAGTTACAGAACTTTATACATATATCTTTTATTTTTTTGTTTGTTTTTGTGATTTGATGAGCGACTGTATAAATGTGTTTGTAAGAATGTGTTAAAATACATTTGTTAGGTTTATCTTTTTAAAAATGTTTTATAACCTCCACCCCATTTACATCTAGGTTTTGAGGACAACAAAATTACAGAAAAGTACTTCTATCTGATGTTTTGAGCTCTCTAGTGCAACTCATTTGTAACTGACAGGTTCACAAAGACAGAACAAATGGGTAGGTGAATGGATTTTCAATTAAATACGATGATGCATATTTGAAGCAAGATTAAAAAATATTGCATACAGTATACAGACAGCTAAAAACACTTTTATAAAGCCGCTTACAAAGGCCCCTGTAAATCTTCTTGTCTGCTTTCAGTCAATTATTGTTCTTGTCTGAACCCAGTGCTCTGAACACTATTCTGCAGCACAAAGTTCAGGCTGTTTTGTAGGACTTTCAATAGAAAATAAACAGACATGAACTAAGCCAGGCTTGTAAATGTAATGCCTTTAATTTGGAACAAAAAATAACTCTAAGGTTGTGTGTCTTCTTTCAGCGTTTGGAAATGTGCAGAGAAGAGATAATAAATTCAGTGGACAGCAAGAGAGACATCTGTCCCAAATACAGTGAATGTGCACATAAACCCAGCCAGCAGAGCACATAGCCTCTACCCCTGATGTTTGCTTTTGTCAAATATAAAGAAGAGACAGGTACATCACTGGTGTATTCACAGTGATTCATCTGATGTATATTTAGAACAGCATGTGTGTCTGAACATACAAATGACAACCTGTTTTCTCAGTAAGGATAGTGTATATATCTGTACTCTTAATTATTGGTTGTGAATTGTTTCATAGGTATTGCACATTCTAGGTCCTGATTATGAAACAGTTATTTAACTGCTGATGGGTAATCATTGTCTTTTTGTTCAAGACAGAACAGCTTTTAGTCAAAGGAAACTGTATTAGCACTGATGCTGCCAGCCGCCATTTGCAACCATTATGAATGAATCATGTACATGCAGATTGTCTGTGGGAGGTATTCATGTTGTTTTATATACTTATGTGTTTGTGTGTGTGTAATTTACCTGCTTGCAGCTGCAGAACACATAGATTAAATCGTTTTGCAGTGTAAAAGGAAAGATCCACTGATTTTCTGTTTTAAAAGGTCTGACATAAATCACTTCACACAAGTTACAACTACCCTGGTTTGTGGGCTGAAAAAATATATGATGTGGGCAGTTTTTTACTTTTTGCTCTGTCTGATTATTTTTACTGAAACAAATTGTTTGTTCTTTGTGCCAAAGGTCAAGGCTGGTGCTGTAATGTAAATCTGTTTGGAACATTTATGTCAGAAAAGAGAGAGAGCAAATTGCATTGATCAGTCTGACAATAAGGTCACTATTGTGCTGCACATGAAAGGGAAATTGGTGACAATGAGTCAAGGCAGGCAAAAGAGACGATGGGAATGGGACTGTATGAAAGAGTTAAGGAGCGAGACAATATTCTGTTTTTAAAAAATGCGATGGTAGAGAACCATTAAATTGTCCATTTGCTTTAAATTGCAAAATATTAAGCTCAAGGTTATTGGGGCTCCTGGGTCTTTATACATTCACCTGTCATCACTTGGCCACATCCCATCGTAATAGCTCTAATGGAGCTGCCTGTGTAGTGCTGCGGTGAGGGATGCATGAAATGTGAATGAAAATCAAGCACTTGAAATGAAAATAAATAGAATGCACTTCTCAACAGATCACAATTTTAACTCTATAGAAATGGTGAAGAGCTTTGTTATTGTTATTTGTGTATTGTTATGTGTCATATTTAACACAATGGTTTGTTGTTTTGTATTCTCTGCTGATATAGTGGGATTTTAATTGATTTTTATATCATTGCCTTGCAGGGGCAATTGTCCTTGGATGTCAGCTTTTCTATTTATCCATTCCTTATGGTAAACCACTAAATGCAATATAGTGTAACTTGTTTATTAAGTGTCACATACAGTATGACCACAAAGATTTCACTGAGGCTGTAATGCCATGTGTAGAAGAAAAAAAGAAAAGAAAAAAAACATTGAAAAATGATGGAAAATAACAACATCTTTTCTAATAGTGAGGCAGAAAATGTTTTGGCCTGAGGGTAATGTCAGAGGACATGCCAAGTTAGCAAAATCAAAAATTAGTGATGAACATTTTATTTATTTGATGTAATGTGGTTAGAGGAAGTACCAAATCTGGATATACCACTGTCTTGTTGATAGTCATGACCAATATTTATGGTTATCAGCAATTAGGTAGGCTGTTGTGGTTAATCAAATGTCTACTACAGTGGATCAGGACATGGTGACTACTTGTAAATAAAATGACTTGTTACAACAAAAACAATCAGTTAAGATGTATTGTACTTAAGAGATCCATATCATCAGTGATCCTTATGTAAGTGTGACTGTGATTAACAGCATCTTCATCATGTAAGCCTTGCCACTGTCAAATGAAGCCTGTAGTGAGATGTGGTGTTTGCTATAATAACACTAATTAAGAAACAGACAGGCCTCTTTGTGTAAGATGAACTCAAGGGAAAATCTATTTATATAGACGAGGGGTGCAGACACATAGTTAGCCACTGGATTTATTTATAATTTAGTTTTCATTTATATTCTGTTTTTCTTTTTATACTTTTTTCATTTATACATCAAACTGTGACCACTGGACATAAAATTGCTTTTTTTGGCACTGCCTGTGTTGTTTGTGTACTATAGATATCACACCACAAATAGTAATGTTGAATGTATTCCATTTTATAGCTGTTTTTTTGCTCTTTCAAATGAATGCCAGATTACTAGTCACCCATTAATATGTTTGACTTGAAAACTATTTTTGTTTGTGTCTGCAGATTTTGGCCAATATCATCATTTTCCTGTGTGGCAACATGGCGGGGGCTTACCACAAGCACCTAATGGAGTTGGCACTTAAACAGACTTATCAGGACACCTGCAACTGCATCAAGTCCCCAATTAAACTGGAGTTTGAGAAGAGACAACAGGTAAAGTGGTGTCAATAAGTCCTAATGGCCAGTAATCCAGAGAGTGTCAGGCAGGAAGTGAATGATTGAGTGCATCTGGGAGTGATGATGATGACGATGATGATGGTGTGGATTACACTAATGATGAAAGTGATGGGGAGAATGAGGACAGAATATGAAACATGAATAAGGCAGTGATGATAATGATGATGAGTGAATTAATTAAAACAACATTATGGCACACCCAAGGGTTGGAGAATGATATTTAATCCACAGCAAAATAACTGATGTTTATCCAAAAAGGGGTTTTGTTTCACTTCCTCATATTGTTGGAATATTTATTTCATCCGCCTGTTAATGCTACAGTTTGATACTCACTGCAGCTTGATGCATCTTTAAAGCACTGATTTTGTTTTATCAATGTAAAGGTGTGTCTCATACACCTCTCCTGTTTCAAATTTGGTTTTAAACATTCACTGCAGGCATGTACCAAATGTAGTCTTGCTGTGTGTGCAGACTTGCCTAAAATTTGTGAGTCATGTAATCTGTTCGGGTCTGCATAAAACTGTTAGACCTGATTCCTTTGGTATGGGAAGGGAAGGAGTCACAGAGGATTTGTGTCAGGAGTTGTGTTTTACAGAATGGTGGTAATTGTTAATGACCTCGGTTAGTGTGATGATTATTATTGAGTCTCTGGAGCCTGCTGCATGAGCTTAATTCTCTGTTGTGAAAGCTCTTTAGCATCCTATGATTGCTGGCTGAAATATTTGCAGTTGATTAACAAGATATAAATATATCTACAACTCCACTGTTTAACATAGTAGGGCCCTAAAGGTGTGGTAAATGTGCTGTTGGTGGCATGCAATATCTTAAATAATGGATTTTCACTGAGATGTGTCCCATTATTACATGACTAAAGGGGGCATCTGCTTTTTGTTGAAAAACAGAAAGTAATATAAAGTGTTAAGAAAGTAATTATATATTTTGTAGTTATTGCCCCACTGAATGTGTTTACATTCCTGTGCTATCTCATTTCATAACCTCTTAAAAATTAAAAGAAATATATGTATTTGAATGGTGTTTGTGAGCAGATGCAATTTCTAAACATACTTTATTAATGATATGCAGCCAACCAGCAACACTGTATTCGTGTCTATGCATTTGCTCTTTTTTCTACATTCTGTGTGCAAAGTCTGGACAAGCGAGTATGATTAATGCAGGTGAATTTGGTGCTGCTGCATCAAGCAGCATAGCTTCCTATGAAACATTAGGTAGGTGTTGATTAAAGCTCACTCCTGTGCAAGCGTTGGATGAATACTACAGTTACTACTGTAGTTGTAGATTTTGTGTAGCTACTCAGTCAGATGAGGGCAAACCCAGCTGTTGTTGTGAAATACCAGGGGTGGAGCTGGTTATCCCTATGGTGAATCCTGCTTGTGTTGTTACAACTACCATGAGTAAAGCTGAAAATGTCTTGGGTGGAGCACTTCGCAGTAGCCCTGGAGGGTGACTGCTGCCTGCGACAGATGGTAGTAACTGTGCAGAGATGCATGTCTCTCGGGCGCTCATAATATATGCTGTTTGCTGCGTGCTTTTATCCAAAGTGCCCTGCAGTGCAGTGAGTGCATACTGTATTTTCAGTACGACTGGTCCAATGGGGGGGACTATGTGAATTCATCATAAACTTAAAGGCCTGGTAGTGTTTGTTGGCACTATGAACCCTCTGAGCCTTAGCAGCAACGCAGGCAGATCAATGGTGCAGAAAACTTGTCATGTTGGAGGTGACATTGAGTTAATAAGTATTTTCTCTGCTCTTGAACTTCTCCTCACCCTAAGAGAAGTTTTATTTGCTAATTATGAAGCAGGTTGGCTTGAGTAATACTTACACATAGCCTCTGAGAAAAACAGAAAAATGGTGATGCAACACCAAATAAAAGAAGAGTGGAAAATGTATTTACTTTGAATTACTTGGATATCAACCTGACACAATGTAGGGTCCAATTAACCTTCACTCAGCACTTTCTATTGAGGCCACTGACCTAATGATGACAGCTTTTTGTCTTTTGACTTTTTCAAGGATGAGTTAAGGTCCTTAGTGATTATACTTTGATACATAAATATCTCAACTTGGGATCTGAAATTAGTTTTGTTACAAAAGACAAAGCTTTCTTATTGTATTGCATTTGCATCACTTCTAATTGCACCTAATTCTGGGTCACACCACTGACAAACTTTTTGGGTGAAGCAGTGAATTCTCAAGAAAATAAACTGTTATTAACTGAAACTTTTTTGCATTAGACTTTAGCTGTACTGATCTATGATTACAATATGTCACTTTTATTACACATTTAAGCCGTCCATCAACAATGTCTTCCCATAAAGCTTTATATTATTTATTAGAAATGTTGATTGGTTGTTGTATTGACAGTGTGATAATCTTATTTTTCTTGATTTTCCTGACCATCCCTTTAGTACTACCACTTCTCTCTTTGTGTTACTGCCATAAGGAGCGTCTCCTGTTGTCTCTGCTGCCAGCTCACATTGCCCGAGTGATGAAAGCTGAGATCATCCAGAGACTAAAGGGTCCAAACTTTGGACAGATTGAGAACACAAACAATTTTCACAACCTCTATGTCCAGAGACACACCAATGTTAGGCATGTATTATTTGTTTTTATTAACCATTGATATGAACAAGCAGTACCATAAGAATAAATATATTTATAAATATAATTGTAAGATTGTACAGATTACATACAAAGTAGCTCAAATGCATCTTCATGGTTTTAAAAGCTACAGTTATTCCTTGAAAACATATTGAACCATTATATTACCGTATATTGATTTAATATATATTTTTCCATCTCTAGTATACTTTATGCTGACATAGTGGGATTCACACGGCTGGCCAGTGACTGCTCACCTGGAGAGCTGGTGCACATGCTGAATGAACTGTTTGGCAAATTTGATCAAATTGCCAAGGTAAACATTTACTTATTGGACTTTGTAATTACATCCTAACAAAGTGTTACTCACTTACTCACAGTCACATCTTGTGAAGAGTAAAATCCACCCGGAATGTTACAGCTTGTATAAACCACCCGTTTATGGGACCTTTATCTGACCCTGTGTTAAGCCTGTGTTCTACCTCTTTATATTCAGGAAAATGAATGTATGAGGATCAAAATCCTTGGCGACTGTTACTACTGTGTGTCTGGCCTGCCGGAATCTCTGCCGAACCATGCTAAGAACTGTGTCAAAATGGGTCTAGACATGTGTGAGGCCATCAAGTAAGTGCCCGTTACCTGTACATGACAGAGCTGCTTGCTTCTTAATTAATCAGACAAGCATGTTGTTTTTAGAATGTTTGGCACGACGAGTGATCAAATTATGATAAGTACAACTGACATGAAGTTAAATGGATGTAAACAAATGATGAAGCACCATGTCTTGTTCATCATAGTGTAACCATAATTAAACTGAGCAAACAAATTAAATGCCTCCCGCAGTACAACAATTTTGCTTCACGCTGATTTTTGTGGGTGTGAATTATGCTATGCCCTGAAGACTCTCAAGAGTCTCATTGCACCTCTGAAAAATTTAGCTACTACTTTTGACCATCTCAGTTTCATTTAGACATACCTATAAACACATTTTGAACTATTGCAAGATCCCTTTCCCATAAATATTTACTAACCATTCCCTAAGACGTGTAGACACTTTTTCCTGATTGCCAATTTAGTTGCATCAAATGTGTAGTGGAGGCTTGGACAGAATTCATTTAGAGAGAAAGACCTCAACAAAGTTTAATTGAGGAAAATGTTAATTCAGGATTGGCATATTTCTTAATGGACTTGGTTTACTCTTTCTTTTTTTTGTTGCAGTGTTTCAGTTCTCCGCATAAACCATCTGAAAACATGCATTATTATTTAACAGTATATATAGTATGGGTGATTCATATTGAGTTTAGCATAGTATATATAAGAATTGTCTTTTGTTACATGACAGGAAAGTGCGAGATGCCACAGGGGTTGACATCAACATGCGTGTTGGCGTGCATTCTGGGAATGTCCTGTGTGGCGTGATTGGACTCCAGAAATGGCAGTATGATGTTTGGTCACATGATGTCACTCTGGCCAATCATATGGAGGCAGGAGGTGTACCAGGGTGAGTGAACTGGAAGAAGCACCTGTTACCATTTGCAGAATATAATAAAGTAATCTTGATAACACCAGAATATCCATTTTAATATTCATATAAAACCATGTATTGATTGAACTGTTCATTGCCAGGCGAGTCCACATTACATCAGTGACACTGGAGCACCTGAATGGTGCCTATAAGGTGGAAGATGGGGAAGGACAAGAAAGAGACCCCTACCTGAAGGAACATGGTGTGGTCACTTATCTGGTCATCAACCCAAAGGTACCGTAGCACATATGTTGCATACAGTAAAATTAATACATTGTACAAAATAAAATAAAATGACACAATTTCCGTGTTTGTCCAGGTGGAGAGGTGGAGCCCACAGCATAATTACCGTCCCAGACACACTCTAGATGGAGCCAAGATGCGAGCCTCAGTCAGGATGACCCGCTACCTGGAGTCCTGGGGTGCAGCCAAGCCTTTTGCCAACCTGCACCACAGAGACAGCATGACTAATGAGAATGGAAAGATCAACACTGCTGTGTGTACATTTTTGCTACACATGTTGTGATTTAAGTAATGAGAAAGTTCAGTTGTAGCTTGTTACCCATCTCTCTCTTTTTGCTCCGTGTGTAGGATGTGCCGATGGGGCAGTATCACTTCCAGCGGAGATCAGAAAGGCAAGCTGCTCATTTTATAGCTCCAGCACAATTTTCTTTGCCAGGATTATCTCTATCCCTTAACGGTACAGAGACAGATGACAAGATGTTTAATAAGGCTAGGCTTCTGCTTGAGGCTTTCATGTGTGTGACTAATATGTGAACTTAAAAGATATTCTCTCTCTTTTTCTTCTTATTACCAATTAAAGGACAAAGTCTCAGAAGAAACGGTTTGAGGAGGAGCTTAACGAGAGAATGATAAGGACCTTTGATGGGATAAATTCTCAAAAGTAATCATGGTCATTTAAAAAAACACAAATCTTTATATTTCATGATTTTTAATTTTTCTGTAATGGAAGTTGTATTGAATACCTGCCTCTCTAGATTTTTGCTAAATATCCTAAACGAATACCGCACCTGAACTTGAACCTTCAGTTGTTTGTATTTTTATGTCAAATTTGCTTTTAACAGCGTCTATACTTTCCTTTTTATCTGATCTGTACTACTGTCTTTATGCTTCCAGGCAGTGGCTTAAGTCTGAGGACATCCAAAGAATATCGTTATTCTTTCACAACAAATCCTTAGAGAAGGAGGTAAGACAGTACGAGTATGTTGGCATCCATCACCACTCATCTGTCACCATATTGAAGTAGTTATTTCAAAGAGATTTACAGAACACATTGTTACTGCTTTTTCCTTTGCCTATACTTAGCTTACCCTGAGATCTTGTAAATTAGCCTTGTGGCATCTAAGTGAGGAGCTTTTGAAGTAACTTTAATGTCTGTCATTTTAAAAGCCTTGTGTTGAAACTTGACCTTCTTTCTCTCCTTAGTACAGAGCAACAACTTTGCCGGCCTTCAAATACTATATCACCTGCGCATGTTTGATCTTTTTCTGCATTTTTATTGTGCAGATTCTTGTCCTTCCAAAGTATGTATGCTTTATTTCAAACCATCATTTATTTTATAGATATTATAT
>NC_040023.1:21956670-21978432 GCF_000972845.2 Larimichthys crocea
CCATGCTTGCAATTATTCTCTTAATTCTGTTACCACAAGTTAATTATCCTGTTATCTAGATAACAAATCGTTAACAAATTGTTTGTTTTTTCATGGTAATGAAATAATTTCAAGTCTTTCAGTTTCAGCTGGTAGCCTTCTCCTTAAATAATATGGAATGATCTGAATGTTGTACCTGGAGCAAAATTGATAACTAGGTGCTGTTGAAACTCAACAAAAGTGTCAACACAAACAAATAATTATTAATTTACATTTAATAATCAGAGCATTCATAATAATCACTCTAAATCAATAGGTAAAGAAACAGCTGTTTATGTAGCTCTCCAAACTAAGTGACATGTTCTGTCTGTCTGTGTCAATCCATCAATTCATCCACTTCAGTTCAGTACTATGGACAGCGCTGCATCTGCTCACACACACCCTAATTTTGCTTCAACATCAGCATAACAACGCCCACTTGTTTAGCTGTAGGATTCACTTTAACCCATGGGGGCTTCCTAGACTGGGACATCAGTCACCTATTTTCAATATTAAAAATATATGATTGATGATGATACAATAAATATATGATTACTGTAAACCTCACAGCTTAGCAGGTAGGCATTTATGCTGTTAAATGGTGAAATGATGGACAGAACATAGTTCTTAACTCAGTTTATATTGCTTGCTTTTCATAGTTGTAAATAAAACTTTCAGCGTGTATTCCCCCTCCCCACAGACAGACTCTTAAAAACAACAGGGGAGTGAAGGGATGATCAACAAGAAAGAGAAAGTGCGAGGGCTGGAGAAACGTATACTTTCTTACAATTCGTTGTTGATAGTTTTGTTGATTTTTGCTTCAAGTCCTTGTTATTCTAGGAGAAGACTATCAGCTAAAACTTCACGGGTGACTGCACTACAGAAGCAACTTGATAAACAAAAACATGTGTTCTCAAAATAACAGAATTAAAACAATTATTGTAAGCACGTCTGGTCTCAGCTTCCATAGAAAATGTAAATTTATATGAATTCTTATGCAAATCAACATTGCTTATGTCTCTTTATGTGTATCTTTACAAGAAATTTTGAGCTGAGCAGGGCTAATTACATTGAATTAAAACTGAACTTGACATGAATAGAACTACATAAATAGTCATATTGTCCTTTTTTTTCAGGACAACTGTCTTGGGAATATCCTTTGGAATGGCATTTCTTATCCTTTCTATGATCCTCTTCATATGTTTCATTGGACACTTTCTGGTGAGTAAATCAATTTACTGCAAACATTATTGTTTAGTTAGTGTTCTGTGATAAACCAGGATTTGTGTGATCTCTAATGATACACTTGTGTGCTTAATGTTTGTCCTAATGTCATACCAAAGGCACATGAGTGGTCCAAGTGCCCCTCTGGTCAGCTTTACGGCCCATTAAGTACCCTTGTTGTTCACCTAAGTGGCTCTGAATCCAGACCCTGTGTGAGAAACATGTGGTCTTTCTTCATTTCCCACCTGCCCCTTAGAGCGCCTATGCACACCGCTGTTTTGCTGTGTGTTGCTAACAATATCCTTTGAAAGAGCAGGCAATCATGTCTATACATTACCACTGCAGTTATATCTAGCCACTAGAAGACAGTCTAGGGCTTCTTTTCTTCTATTACATGTGTCTTAAAAAGAAATGTAAGACCAGAAAACTTGGCTGTTAAAATATTAAAGGTGCTACAAAACTCCTCATGCTGCAGGCCTATAAAACCTAATCCACCTAATGTCTGATCATTTATGTCAGAATCTATAGCTTTCCTATGAACTGTGCTCCCCAAGGATGCTGCTCAAGGCTCAAAAACAAAACACTTGATAGCTAGTTGACAAGCCTCACGCTGCCTTTTATCAACTTTGTATTTGTTGGGTCTTTGCTTTAGTTTGTCTTTATCTACTTTTTGTGGAATTTGCAGACATCCATCACAGCTTTTTCTAGAGCTCCTCCGTAATCATTGAGAATTAGTCTGGAGTGCATGGATCCTTTTACAATAAAGACATCAGACTGTGTTTAAGAGGCTTGTGTTTTCCTTGGTGCTGCTGAGTGTCTTGCACATATATTCTTTTGTTGCAGACTCATTTCACAAGGAGAGCCACAATCGCATGATTCTTCAATCTCAAATATACAGTAGCATATTTTGGTGTGTGACTCAGGTTTTGAGATCTTTCCATTTAAATAATTAATTATAATCAATCATGTGGTCTGATTTGCTCATTTCATGGTCATATTTGAAATCCAGATAACATGTATTCATACATATTTTCCTCTCATGGTAAAATGATAGCATCTGAAAATTGGACAGCTGTAATTGTCAGTCAGTCAGTTGAACTTTTACACTTGCGCAAAACAACAGCAGCTGGCTTCACCACGCATGCACTTTCCATTCCCAGTCACAAAGTATTGACCCATGTAGCTTTTCTTGGAGAAACCTTGTCACTGTTCA
Source organism: Larimichthys crocea (assembly GCF_000972845.2). Taxonomy (NCBI): domain Eukaryota; kingdom Metazoa; phylum Chordata; class Actinopteri; family Sciaenidae; genus Larimichthys; species Larimichthys crocea. The sequence continues at coordinate 21,959,126 of NC_040023.1, forward strand.
GAGTGGAAAGATGGTGGCGTACCTTAGAAAGGTCAAACATGGTTATTTGATGAACTGGCTTGCATGTCCTGCTGGTTCTGACTGTGTAACTTGACATCTTCTTCTTAAATCAGTCCTGGCAGATTTTCTTACATTGGATTTTAATTCCCATGCGTATGTATCATTCTCTTCATACATATTATTATAGGAACTGCTGGAATAGTGGTGAAGTTTACATGCCAGTGGCTTGTTTTCAAAACAAAATGATGGGTCCCACTAGCTCTACATTTCTGGTAATCCCGCTGGCATATAATATAGTCTGCCATCCTCACTTTATTATATTGTATTGTAATCAGTGAGCTATTCAAATGTCACATCCATTCAGCCTCAGTGGGGCTCAGATATTGCTCTGAGATGATCAAGCAAATGATTTAGGTTTTCACTGTCATTGTCTCAGAATGAAACCCATTCAGCTGAAGGCAGCGCTGCATAGACGAAAAAGTAATTGAGTGTAACATTCCATTGGAAGATCCTTTTTTTGCGCCAATGAAAATGTAGTATTGCATATTAAAATCATCATGCCATAGTGTCTGGTCTTTCACGAGCTGTTTTAACATTAAGCGCATGATTGCACAGTGTGTAAAATAACAGCTCAGCTCAATGAGTTTATTAGTGAAGCAGGAGATGGAAAATTTGACCTTCAACTGTTCTTAGAACTATGAACATGTTTACTCAGTTTGAATTGTATTGTTTTTAATTATATATATAGTTTGATCTAAATATTGCAGCATGTGCCATTAAGTTGATAGGGTCCACATTTGCATAACTGTATGTCTCTTAAAATGTATTGGCACCACTGACAATTAGGGTTAAAGCAATGTTGCATTTATGTTGCAGAGTACTATTGTGATTTAGCACCCCCAGTTTCAGAGTGCAATATCACTGTCATAAATATGGACAGCCGTACAAGTGTATTTGTTATGATTTTATTACTTATGATCAAAAACTAGCACGTCAACAACTTTGCTAACAGCCAAAAGCAAGTGCGACAACACAAGACATAGCAGCCAGCTCATATTACGTACTACTCCAACAGCAAGAAACACAGCTCAGCGTCTCTTTTAGCATTTGATTGCACAAAGGTCTCACCAGCAGTCTGAGATTTACTCTTATTTGTTATTTGCTTGGTTCTTTTCTCTTCATAGCTTCTGCTCTCATTCTTTATGCATCTGCCATTATGTCCATAGAGGTTGATGAACACTGGTTACATTGCACACTTGCCCAGCACTGGCTCTGACACAACACCTGCTCCACTCCCTATTAGCATTTCCCTGGGCGTCCTAAAAACATCCTCTTTGCCTGTGGTACCAGTGTAAACTGAGCTTACATTCACTAACAGCAGCTATAGAGTGATCGTACTGGAGCACAAAGTTAAAATTGTGCAGGTGTACAGAGTGCAGAGTGGAAATAACAGGCACCATTGACCTGATTGCAAATTATTTTAAATCTGTAATTTTTTGGTAGAAAGGTTATATAATGTTACTTTAATCAATAATAGGTGCTTGAGTGTCTGAACTTATGTATTGTTTCATTTATTTGACAGTACAGTGGTCCCTCGTTTATCGCGGGGGATACGTTCTAAAAATAACCCGCAATAAACGAAATCCGCGAAGTAAGTTTTACAATTACTATACATGTTTTAAGGCCGTAAAACCCCTAACCACACACTTTTATACACTTTTCTCAGACAGGCATTAACATTTTCTCACATTTCTCTCTTATTTAAACACTCTCAAAGTTCAGATTTTCGCAGATTTAACAAAAATAAGTACAATACTGTATTAGTAAATGAAACCGTATTTCACAGTTCCTCTGACGGTGCCGCTCCGTTGTAACGGCTTTTTCCTCTGAAGGCCTTGGTGCAGGTGTTTTTTTCGCATTTTGTACAGTACTCCCTTAGCTAATCAGGACGCCGAATACAATGCGCGTTCATACTGTACAGTACGCTGTAAAAAAAAAAGCATGCAAAGTTACACTAAAAAAAATCTGCGAAACAGCGAGTCCGCGAAAATGAACCGCGTTATAGCGAGGGACGACTGTAATTGTCCTTACAACAGAAAGAATTATTCATATGCATGCATTTCTTCACATGTCATTTACTTATTTTTATTAGCGCACATGTTGTGTTCTTTGGTGCTTCTTATTCCGTCTGCAACCTTTAATATCTTAACTCCCAAGTTCTATGTACATCACCTCATACATACTGTATTTTTGTGTGCTGTTGTGTGTACGTGTTCCTGCAGCACTGCAATAAAAGCACCTCTACTTCTTGGATGTGGCTGCTGAGGTCATCAGTCATTATTGCCAACAAGCCATGGCCCCGCATCACTCTCACCATGACAACCACAGCTCTAATACTCATGATGGCCGTCTTCAACATGGTAAGCTTTTATGTGCATGTACTGGAGTAACAGAGGGGTAACACTAATTAGGCTTCACTAATAATGAAGTATCACAAAACCCTTTAGATGACATCTCCTTATTTGTAACTGCAGTGTAATGTTCATGATAAAAATATTGGTCTGATGTAAATGTTTGATCATATTCATCAAACAAACTTACATCAATACTGCTGTCTTACTCATTTCCCTTAATATAAAAACGACTCAAACCTTAATTTCTTGCAACAGTTAAAAAACATGAGGTGCCACAGTTCCACAGCTAAATATGCCTCAGTCAGCATGGTTGGGGGCAGTGGAAGTACTAGCATTTTAATGTTGTATTTATGCACATCTCTATTCATTTCATTTCCTTTGTTTATTAAGCCTTAAACCAAATGGTCATTTCACCAGAGAATCAACTACAGAAAAGTGTCTACTTTTCATTGCCTTGTTTTGCCAAGCAGTATATCATTTGGCTTTTTCAAACATAAATATGCATCAATGTGACAAATACCATTTGCATGCAGTGACAAGAGAACTGTTTAAATTTTTTTGTTCTTCTCTATCAATTTTTAGATGTATCTGTTTAGTTCTGTAGAGGGGAACAAAAGACATGAATAAAAAGGGCTTGGTTTAAGGTGAACTTGTAGCCTGAGGCTTGTAGGGAAGTTGCATGATAAAGCACGGTGTCAGGACCCTGGTTTAGACCTTCACACAAATCGATTCCAGAGATTATAATCTTGTTTTGAGCTTGACGTGGGTCAGTTGCTCTGGGCGGATAAACCAAATTAACTTGGTTTTGCTCAGTGGGGTAGCCAATCCTCATCATGGAGGTTCACTTTAAAGGACATTATTGAATAGTTGTCACTATTGGCCCCTTATCTAAGGCTCTATTTTCCTTCTGCATGTATAATGTAGACTAGTTTGTCTTTCTTATGCTTACCTGCAAGGCAAGCAGGCACGGAAAGGGTTTTAATTTGCATGTGAACTGTGTGGATTGTCTGTGGTGGATTTAAATGAAAATATTATTTTTAGCACTGCCTAAAATTGAGACTAACCCTTCATTTCTGTTGACTTTGTGTTTTCTTCCAGTTCTTTTTGGAAGACAATTTGTTGCCTCCTGTTCCTGTTTATAATGCATCCAACGAAACACAGTTTTACCCTAATGGACAACTGATTACCTACACAGGCAAAAACAATTTTTACCTTCCTGTAAGTGAAGATGAACATTATTATCACAATTCTCTATACATTCATTGTTGTTTTTGCTAACGTTTGAATAAATCAACCAATCTGTCTCTCTCTCTTTCTGTCTGTCTAGTATTTAATTTACAGTTGCATACTGGGCCTCATCTCTTGCTCTGTGTTCTTGAGGATAAACTATGAGCTGAAGATGATTATCATGTTGACAGCTGTGGTGGTTTACAACATCATTATACTACAAACGCATGGCTCTCTGCTGGATGAATATAGCAGATTTCTGTACAAGACTGAAAGCCTGGACAGGTAGGTACACAGTGACAAACAGATACTGTTCAAGAAAGCATTAAAGAGGGCTTTATACAGTCAAGGCAGGTGATACTGTGCTGACAGAGCAACAGGAAGTTATTGTATGAAGAGAGAGAATATGGGAAGGCACAATGAGAGAAAGATAAGATGAGTTCTTTCAGTCAGGCAAGAACAGCTCTAAATGGAGGCACTCATGGGGCATCCTTTGCAGTTGCCAGAAACAGCTCAACCTGATTCTTTCAATGTCAATATCTTCTCCACAAACTCCGTTTTTCTTAGTTTTCCTTTTCCTAAATTTTTGAATAGGATTTTATCGGTTATTTGATTGTGGATACAGCATCACTGTACTGTATATAGTGTTGCTTGACCAAACATTGAGCTCACTTTAAGCAAATTACATTGTGTCCAATACATTTGTACATTTGTACATGGCTTCCAGACAGTGCTTCAGTATACCAGTCCTTACTTAATTTACCTGGCAATGCTAAATAATACAGGGTTCTAATAAATAATAATAAACACGCTCCGCTTCTGAAACGATCCTGGTGGGGTTTAGAGTCGCATGGAGGACGGGCCAAAATGTCATCGTGGCTGCGAAGTGACAGAGATGTGCCTGGTGGGGTTTCAGGGAAAGAGCCTTTCCTAAGCAGCTGGCCTGACTGACACTTCTTTTTTTGATTCTTATAATATTTGAATTGCAATTTTTCAAATTAATCAGAACAAAATATAAATACAGCCTTTTTCAGTTTTTACTTACTTACGTCTTTACTTTCTACACTATAGTATAAGACTTTCTTCTTAAGAGTTCAATGTGTCTAATGTCAGAAGGGAAGCAGTTCAGTTCATATCACTCACCTTGGATGGTTGGTTTAGTTGGGTTGTAATCCCAGCTTTGGGATTCATTGGTAGCCTGCCATCGTGGATATCCAGATGATCCAGGAAACATCTGACATAACACAAAACCTGACTGGAGAGGATTTTAAAGATAATCTGATGAGAATGCTGGGCATTCAGCTTTGTGCCGACAAGCCGGAGTGGAATGACAGGGAGTGACCTGTTAAACCAAATATTTTTGTGCTGGGGAGTTGCTCAGGATTTGCTAGATTATTTTTTTAGTTTTAACCCAGTTTGAATGTGAATGTGTATATTTGTGTGAGTCACTCATGAGTTTTAACACCCAGACTGGCAAAATACATCACTTCTTAGTCTCTGCAAGCCAGTGTCAGTCAGTCACATCTTATGATCAATGATTAGTCCAAGTGATGGACTATGAAGTTAGACTTTGAACAACCCACATCTTCGCTAAAATCTTTTTATCTAACTTATAAAACATTAACATGCCTTGTATTACGATAATAAAAAAAATTAAAAAATACTTTGAACAAAAATATTAGACTGTGTGTGTACTATTGACTATAAACAATTTTAAAAATCTTATATTCTAGTAATAGCTTGATTATCATCAGTCTTAGTACACTAACAGTCAACTGAAATACAATAGATCAGGTGATACTCGAGTTGCCAACTCTGATTTAGGAAGCATGAACCAAAAGTAGTTTTAATAGTAGTTTTTAATGAATGGGTTCACCCTCACTGATCCAACTGTTTTCACCTCTTCATTTAATTTTATATTCCACACTCAGGAAGACATCAGGGTTTAATGAGGACGAACAGCATAAGCAGGTAATAAGGTATCAAACCACTTCCTTTGAGGCATTGTGAGAGAGAAGCCTGGCCCACCATTATATTACACATTACATCACGTCGTGAAGCCAAGTTAGGCTAACCAGTGACATATGTTGATAGAAAGCCGTCCCCAGGGCCTACAATGTGTATTTTTGTTTCGTCAGTTGATTTGACAGTGATATATACCATGGAGAGATGGACTGTTGGAAAAACTGCTCAGTGAAATAGTTTATTGTAAAGATACCTATGTTGGATGCAAGGCTGGAACTTTGGTGTCTTACATCGGTTATTGTGAGATTATAGTACACTCATTAGCCTCTGCTATTGTGACAAATACTCATTAATGTCTTACATTGTGATAAAATGTCATGAGCTGTACTGTAGCTGAACTCATAGATATCTAAGAATGGCAATCAATCATGTGCCTAAAATCAGCAGTTGATTCTGTTTAATAACCAGTTAAAAACTAAATTTAAGCACTAGTCTGTACTGGATTCACAGAGACAAAATTGGAATCCATGTCATGTGACATTTGGTAAGACGGCAACGAAAATATGTCCCAAAATATTGCGTAGCTGCTGATTTCATATGTACTAAATGAAATTCTACTGTTCTACTCATATACTCCACTTTTTCAGTGATGTTGCATTTATTTGTGTTATTGTGTATTTTTACTTTTGTGAACTAACTGTAGTGATGACATCATCTACAGACTAATCTTGGAGTTGCTCCATACAGGGCGAATAATGAAATAAGTCTTTAGATATTATGACAGCACCCACTGTGGTTTTGGAATATAAAGAGATTTTCTGATGTTGGATGTAATATCCAAAGCAAAAATTCCTGAAGCCTACAGCAATCACTCATGTATTGTCAGTAGACAAACTCCAAAAAGTGTTACCAGAGTCGAGTTAAGTCATCAATTCAAGCCTTGTTTTTTTGTTTTGTTTTTTTAGTTGTTGGCTTTCCTGTCCAAAGTTATTTAAATAGCACATTGTGATTTTTAAGGCATTTCCTTCTAAGCCAATAAATTACACACAGCTTTGGTCAGCAGTGGTGCAAAACAGGAGGGTTTAATAGAGAAACTGGAAAGCTTTGGTCTTTTCTGTAGTTGAAAAAACTATTAAGAATTTTCATCAGAAACAAAATGGAATCCTGTTTTCCTGTTAGGGTGATTTCCATTTCTTATGTGTCATCATGTGAAAACCGTCTGTCCTCATTGGCATTGACTCTGTGTAAAGAATTGATTTAGATAATGAACCAGGCGAGTGCAGAACTCGCAGTCCCTTTTTCCTCAGTTGTCGCCGGAGCTCTGCCCTAGATTAGAGTAAGAGTCCATTAAAGTACAAAATGTGCTCGCAGAAATTAGAATGCAAGAGTCCTGCGTGAGTCCTCTCACACATTTAGAACTTAAATAGGGACAGCCAGACTTCACTGCTACGAAGATAGTCTGTTTCATTGTAGATTCAAATATTATAATAGGAGCTATTTTCCATTTCTTTTTGACAGTGACTGTCAAGACACACAATAGCAGTTGGACAGGCATCCTATTTCTAGGCTTATGATGGTAGAACAGGAGCTTTAAGTTGAATCTTTGCTTCTTGAAAAATTTTCAGTAATGCACCTCCGCAGGGAAGCTTACCCAGTGCAATGCAAATAGTAGACAAGCTCTTTTATGTTGTTTTGTTTTGTCACTTTTCACTCTTATCTTGGTCTTTATCTTTTCTCCACAAACACATCCTTCCTTTTTTTCCTCTGCCCTTCAAGACCAGGAGTTCTCAAAGACCTGAAGAGTATGGGCTCTATCTCCCTCTTTATCTTCTTCATCACACTGCTTGTGCTTGCCAGACAGGTAAGTCCACACTATAATAGTTTGAATGACATTATCATCTGTCTTGTGCTTTTGTGCTTTACATCAACATTGTACTCTTTTGTGTTTTATACATCACCTTCTTGATTCAGAGTTCTTTATTTTGGCGTATTTTCTCCTTTTTGGGGGTGGCTATATTCCCATGGGCTATGGTCTTTGTGGCTGCTAACAATCCATTGGTCTGTGAAAGATGTAGACTGAATTGTGAAACACTCATGTTCTCACATCCCTCCTGTTGAGGGACCATGATCCCATTGTCTCTTTAACTCTTAATGGTCTCCCATGTATGAACACACAACTGAGTTTGATGTTCTATCCAGCCGTGCTTGAAACACTGCAGCTGGGCACTGCATGCAGGTCAGTGGGATCATTGTCCAGTATTTTTCTTCTGTGCCACATGTGTGAGATATTTAATGTAGATTCAGACAAAATTGGACTCCTGGCACTACTGTTTCTTTCTCTTTCCATATATACAGTATACACGCCTTTATTACCTCAGAGCTTGGGGGAAAATAGACGCTCCCATCCATCTTCTGGATGGAAATCTACTCTGCACAGTTGATAAACTTATTTGAGACAGAAAAGCTTTTCAGCTGCTGTGCTACACTGGGCAGGGGAGGCATCATGAGACCAGTTTGTCTGGCCTCCATTCATGATTTACATCAGCCAGTCTGAAGTCACTGAAGTGTAGATTACTGGCCAGGAGAAGCAGGCACCAGAGACTCTTTCTGGAGAGCCGTGTACTTCTTAGTTCAGCTGTTGCAGGGTTATGCTACACTGCAGGGTACTTACTCTACTGGGGAGTGATGCAGGACTGGGACACAACTTTGTATTTAAAATAACAGCTTAAGACATTTTGATTGTACTATAAGCTCATGCTTACAGACAGTAAATAACACAGAATTGACTTGAATGCAGGATGAGGGCACATCGCTCTGTCAGAGAAAAGACATGCACAGAGTAATATTTCTGTTTTATATCAGAGCTTATCATTAAATGGGATGCTGCTGATCCCCTGGGCTCTACTGCATACCGAAATAACACCATGGCTGTTGTTTGGACTGAGCTGTGTCTGCAAAGAGCATGCTGAGTACATGAGTGGATATACAGATGTGAGAAAAGTCACCACCTGTTACTGCACGCATCTTATCCCACTGCTAAACTAGAGCTGCAATAATAATTAAACTAATCAATTAGCTGTCAACTGTTAACGCTAAGTATAATAAAAATTCTAAATTCTCTGATTTTAACTTCTCAGCTGTGAATATTTGCTGGTTTCATCAGTCCCCTGTCATAGTACAATGAATATATTTGGATTGTGGACTATAGAAGAGATCTGTAAAAATAAATCTGTACAGACTGAGCTACTGTTGCCCCAACAAAAGACATTCAGAGGTATCACCTTAGGCTTTGGGAAATAATTTTCAGTAATTTTATAATAATCAATAATTTTGTGACACTGGACCAAACTACTATTCTATTAGTCAAGAAAAATGATTATCAGATTAATTGACTAAATAAATAAATTGCACACTAAAAGTATGGTGACATTGCAGGGAGACCATCACAGTACACTGAAAATATGTGCTCTGTGCATTATTTTGTGATAAATAAATTAAAATAGACATAATGGGGTTATATACTATACAATCCTATTGGAAACCACTATTTATGTGAATGCCTAATTTAGAACCATAAAATCTAGACATGCACAAATGGTCCTCATTTCAGTGTCAGCAAAAATAACAGATGCTGTCTTTTAATATTGCAAAATCTCACACACTTTGTCTTCGTAACACACCCTTTTGTAACAAGTAATTATATTTTTAGTTTCAAATCATATCACTTTTTATGCTTGATCATTTTCCCCTCAGATCATCTTACAAACATGTTGCTCCTTGGTTGATGCATCCGCTTTGTCAAATCTGTTCAACGCGTACTGCTCAGGAACACTCTTAAATAGAGCCGTCATCACTGAGCACCTGAGCTCCTCACACCATGTGGAAGAAAATGTGATGTCACATTTATTGTACCCCCAATATTATCACTAAAGACAGTCATTCCTCACCTGTCATTCTTGCCTTACTCTGTGTTCCTCGAAATGTTTTCTTAATGTAGTGCTGGTAAAGCATGTTTTGAGTTAACCATAGCCACTGTATTTCTGTCTTTCATGAAGAAAGTTGTAAGTTATTTGTATGTGACAAAACTGAGGCCTGGTATTCTCAAAGTTACACTTTTTTTTCTGTCTTTAAGCCTCACGCTTGTTGCTTGTCTACTTTTTCTGTGACTTGATGGAAGCAAGCTGTACGGCTGTACCTTCAGTCTCTTCACCTCTGTGTCCTCTTGTAACAGAATGAATATTACTGTAGGTTAGACTTTCTGTGGAAGAACAAGTTCAAGAAGGAGTGTGAGGAGATCGAAACGATGGAGAACCTCAACAGGGTTTTGTTGGAGAACGTCCTGCCTGCACACGTTGCAGAACATTTCCTGGCACGTAACTGGAAGAATGAGGTAGGCATTGATTATGTTTTCTTTGCGTTATAGATCAGCATGTAAGTTCTGTTTTGCTCCAGGGTGGATGTATTGTGGTTTCACAGAGGTCTTGCAGTACCAGTGGCTATATGCCAAGATCCATTACATTCATTCATTCATTAGCTCTGAAGAGGCATGGCAAGTCAATACATTAGATCTGAAATATGTGCATACTACTCCTTTGCTACTAATTATGTAGATTTTTAATCCTCTTAAAAACCTGGATGGGTATTGATATTATAAGACACACATTAGGTATTTCAGTAATGTTTCCTATTTTAATAATAAGATGTACAATTGAAGATTTAATGCAGAATATTCTAAACCAGAATTTACAACAGTATTTAAATGATAAATTCAACATTTTAAATAAAACTGGCACTCGTAATGTAGCATTAGAATGATTAATTAGTTTATATAATGATGAGAAAATATTGGGAGACAGTGTCGGTGTATTTGTTGACTTTTCTGTGAGACAATCAATCTGAATCCTGTTTCATCCCCTGAGTCCTTCTCTCAGTGTGAACTCTGAGAAGTAAACTTGAAGGATTCCGCAGTTTAAAGGACACAGAGGTCATGGGGGTTTAAAAATGAGTGCTGCTTCTGCTGCAAAAACTCTGAATGAAGAGTCAGCAATTGACTGATTATTCCTGCTCTTGAACAGGATCCAGGAGTAAGTTGCTGGTCATCATTTATGTGTCTGGTTTATCACTTGTGTTTTTCCTGCCTCTGTGGTCCCATAATGTTTTTTTTTATTGATGGATATTCTCAAGTATCTTTCAGCTTTAATATACACAGAAAACTGTTGCGCAACCCGAATCATGATTAGAGTGACGTACTGCGTCAGAATCCTGTCATCTGCATTTCGTCCTGTGGTTTATTATTTTTCTAACATTGCTTTGCAGCTGTCCGAACTAACGTCTGTATTTTGTCTCCCGTTCTTTGTCTTGCAGGATCTGTATCACCAGTCCTATGACCTGGTGTGCGTCATGTTTGCCTCTATCCCAGACTTTAAAGAGTTCTACACCGAATCTGATGTCAACAAAGAAGGATTAGAGTGCCTCAGGCTGCTTAATGAAATCATTGCTGATTTTGATGAGGTAAATAACCTTCGCTCTTCCACCCACAATATCCTGTACACGTGCACCGTCAATACCGGGAACAAAGCATGGTATCCATTAGTAGTTTGTAATTGGTGCAACCTACAACCTCTTGTAAAGTATCTGAGTATTCTGAGAGGCTTTCACTGGCAGTTAAAAGAGTGAACCTTGTTACAAATTCATAAACTATATAAATAATGCAATGTTGATGTACAAAGATGCATCCATATGTATATGGTTATACGTGCATCCTTTAAAAATGACAGCATGAGCGACCTCTGCTTCTCCCATAAACTCCCATAAGTTTTTTTAGCTGTTGTGTGGATTGTGTTTGTGTGTGTAGCTGCTGTCCAAACCTAAATTCAGCGGTGTGGAAAAAATCAAGACCATTGGTAGCACTTACATGGCTGCTACTGGGCTGAACGCATCACCTGGGCCTGAGTACACATTACAGGTAGGCTGATTGCACACACATTAAACAGATACCACATTTAACTGGAGATAGATGTGTTACTGGTTGTGTTCTTCTCTGTCTCCCAGGAGCATGACAGGCAGTATATGCACATAGGGACCATGGTAGAGTTTGCATTCGCCTTGGTTGGGAAGCTGGATGTTATAAACAAACACTCCTTCAATGACTTCAAACTCAGAGTTGGTAAGTTACACAAGAAAGCTCCATTTAAAAGCAAAGAGCTGTGAGAGCACATTCAACAGAAGTGCATTTTGTTGTTTAGCTATTGGGTTGTCATTGTTATTGAGCACATAGTGAGAATAGAAAATATGAAATATATAATAGCAGTAAGGTGACTTTGTTGTTGTCGAAATACAGCTGATAAATGAGATGAAAAATGAGAGCACAACAATATCCCTGACAATTCTGGGGTTTTTTCGTCTATTGGCTGAAAACATATCTAATTATTCTGAATGGCACAGCTGGAGTATTGGTATATAGTACAGGGTTTGCTAAAAATAGTTAGCTTGAATGTAGACTATACTGTATGCTCCGTTGACATGGACCATCCAAGATCTTTTTCTTCTGTTTTTAGAGCAGCAGTATGCTGAGGAGGTAATTTCATTGTGTTGGTAGAAACAGAGAGAGATGTGTTTAAATGACAAGAAAAAAAAAAGCTCAAACTAAAATGTTTGCAGCAAGACCTTGGTATAGTCATGGCAACATAACAAGAATTGAAGAGGAAAGCAGGCAGGCAGGTCCCAGCTCTCTGCATGCGGTAAGAGTCAGAGTTCAATACCTTAAACCTGTCTGCAAAGATCGCAGCATGGGATGCTCCATTAACTCAGCAGTGTGCGTGTATGCGACTGTACATCCCTGCTGCTTCCAGACGGGCCTAAAACGCTCCATCAGAGAAGGACACAAGTCCTCACCCACTGGGACTGGACAAAACCAGTGGCAGTGTGCCTGGGTGTGCTGCCTGCACACACTTGTTTAGATTGCGATTTCCAGCAATCTGGAAATTGAGTCAGAAAGCAATGAGAAGAGGCCCGGTGTCATCTCAGTGCTGTGAAAAGCTCCAGAGTCTGCTCAGAGGTGCGGGGAGAGTTCAGGTGCATTTAGCTTCCACTTCATGTCATGTTCTGATGAAATCTTGTGAAAAGCTTGGTTTATTCTGAAAACAGCAGGTCTCTTACTGAAGGCCTCTCAGAGCTGCACTCTGGCTGCACTCATTAATTAATCAGTGATATCAAAAATTGATTTTAATACATACATGATTTAAGTAGGACATCAGAATTGAAACAAATGACCATTTTGTATAATGTGCTTGCAGTTTCCTGATTTAGTTGTATCTTTATTTAAAATAAATGTTTCTTTAGCATGTAAGAAATGATTAGCAATTTAATTCAATTCTGTTACTTTCATTTGATTTTTTTTTTTTTTTTTAACACAAAATACTACTATGTCCTGTGTACTGAAATTTCTTATTCACACACAAAAAAAAGAATCTGAAAATATAGTGAGTAAATATGACACAGATACATCTGAAATGTTAACTGATTGCTTGGTGTCATTTGTCAGGTATTAATCATGGCCCAGTGATAGCTGGAGTCATTGGAGCACAGAAACCACAGTATGATATTTGGGGGAACACAGTGAATGTAGCCAGCAGGATGGACAGCACCGGAGTCCTTGGAAAAATACAGGTAATTAAAGGATACATGCAGTGATATTCTCATATTGTGTATAGTGTTTTCCCCTGTGCCAGAGCTAAAACTATTAACACCAATAAGACACGCTGCTGCACTGAGTGACATGTTCATTACCGTCACAAGTGTCTATTAATTCACTGCTTAAAACAGTTTCCAACAAATTGCTGTTTGAATAATTTCCCGAAACAGCTGCAAACTGTAGTTTCATTTAGTAGATTTATTTAAAAACACCAACATATATTTATGATCAGCTTTTGCCATGAATGGTAGTACATTATTGTTTTTTTGTTTTTGTTTTTCATGGGATTTTATGAAAATAAAACCAGAGAATAACTCCATCCTCGACCATTTTCTGTGATGCAATCAAGAACAAACCAGTTTGAATATCTCATTCTTACATCTGTCAAACACCACACTGTGTTTGAAGTTTCTTTCAAAGCAGCAGTACAACTCCATTTTATATGTAGACATTTTAAATGTCAATGCAGATGTTTGGAAGATAAAACTTTCCTTGTGCCGTTTATGACAGTAAGGACATCACATCATCTCAACGTTGTCAAATCTTACATTCGCACCCTGCCAGAGCTCTGATAAGATATAATGGTTTTTCACCTGCTTGGAAAGTGTCTGTGGGAATCATTCAGTCTTCAGAGAGCTGTATTACACTTTGCAGCCTGTACACATCTGATAGAGCCATCTGCTTTCAATTGCATTCCAAGATTGCCTGTTGATATTTTAAGATATGCAGAGAGTTATTCCAAGGTTGCACATTGACGATTCCTAATTTTAAAACCCACACAGGACATTTTCATTCGGTTGAGAAATACGGCTCTGGCAGCTGCAGCACTCTGTACACAGCTGTTTAAAATCTTCAATTTACAAATTGAATTTTATGCATAAGCTGTGATGAATGATGTTCCTTTTTATCTCTTGGAATCCTTAATGGTAGGATTTAAAATTACGGTAGAAGCACCTGTGATAGCAGTTCTACCTCACACGTATTTTTGCAGTCTTGCATGGAACTAATCTATAGGTTAGGGGTTGGGCTTCGTTTCAAGATACAATACAACTCTGATGATGCAGTGCAGCAGGCCAGCAATACAAGTGTGTTACTTATCAGTTGATGGTCAGCAAATTTTTCCTCAGCTCGTGAAAATGTATTCCTTTGCAGAGCTGAATATTGTTACCAGCAGAAATTGAATTCAGTTATGTACAGTAAGATAAGCAAAATAGACTTTTAACTATCTGGCTCTTTCTTTAGGTGACAGAGGAGACGCGTCATATCCTCCTGTCCTTGGGCTACATGTGCTCTTGTAGAGGCATCATCAACGTCAAGGGCAAAGGAGATCTCAAGACTTACTTTGTGCACACAGAGATGACCCGCTCACTGTCCCAAGGGAATGTAATGCCGTAAGACTGGTTCTGAATATGCTGCATTTACACAGGCACAAAGAACGGACTTTCATTTCAGATGGAGGAGATTTGATCTTCTTAACGCTGTTGTAACAGAATAAAAGTGTGAGGCACAAAGGAATCAGATCTGATTTTAATGTTGCATTGCAAGTTACCTATGCCACAGCTGTATTATACATTTTGTCACTTATGTACCTGTAAGTGTAGCATGTACAGAAAGCAGGCAATAACCCCTGAATTATATTGTCATTTGAATGTTGGATCCAGAAAAGCCACAGTCGCAGAAAGAATCTGAAATTATCTAAATTAGTATTCTGATTCCATACACCACACTTGTGGGACTAACTTTGCCCAAAAAAAAAAAAAAAAAAAAAAAAAAAATTTCCAAACAATGCTATCCATTGATAATGTGTCAACAATTGTCACATCAAGGACTCCTAAAGAGCATCCAAGAATTTCAGAGTGAACAATGGTAATTAAAAAAAGACACAAAGGTGTTATGAATATACAGACCTGTGCCCCCAACTTTACCATAACAAAGTCATACAAAAGGCCACAGATGGAAGGTCTGATGTTAAAATGAAAACAAGGGAAACCTGCATGACCACTGTTGCAAAAGCTGGTCCTTAAAAAAAACACAGCCAGCCAACAAGGAGACAGTTATGTACATATGTGTACATAACTCCATCAACCTTGTTAGAAGCACGAAGTCTTGGATGTATTTTACAGGCGGTCCATACGAGGAAAAGCATTAAAAAAAAGTATATGAATATATTGTGATATTCATGGTGGGCCAAGTTTCCCAACAATCTTTGCACTTCAATCATCTTTTTCTTGATTGACTCTACTCTAAATTTTTATGGCATGTGTGAGATTTGTCAATACGTACTGAAAATGGAACATCAAATGTTTGCTCTTCGGATGAGGCTGAGAGGATTTAAAAGTCACATTATAGTAAAACTACTGCTAACGAAAGAATAAAGATGATTTAGTGTGAAGATTTGAATTTGGGAAAGCCGAGCCTGATCTATGTACAGGGTAGCTCTAGAGTGCGTGCGGTATGGTGGTTTTGTAACAAAAGAAAATACTACCAAAAAAGTGTTTTGATGTTTTGATGCCATTGTTTTTTTGTAAAAACTTCATTAAAATTTCTATGTATTTCAGTTTTACTGTGTGTCATTATTCTTTTAAAAAGGCAAGCTCACAGCACAGCAGCATGACAGGTGATGTGTGATGTGCACTTGATGATGAAAACATCCCCATACACTAAATTCAAACAACCTAAATGTGTGGTACATCACTGAGTAATGTCCCTGGCGAGCAGATGGGCCGATACAATATGTCTACATTTATCAGGGCCAGAGCTCAATCATCCAGTGAAGCAGCACAGTTTGCACAGTCCCGTCTGCTTTGCACTGCTGTTTCCATTTTAAGACACTGAAACTTCAGTTAAATCTCAGTTTTAGAACTACAACCAGGGCAGGCACACTCAACATGGTGATTAGTTGATTACTGGCCCCCCAAAAAAACTTAGAGGGCCTCTAATAAAAAAGAATTTTATCTTCATCTAAAAATATGTTCTGCTATGATTATATGATATTAGATTATACATGTCAGACACACTGCAGATGACTGTAGATGAAAACCAAACTGAGGAACATGTATAGGTCTGATCTTCTGAACTAAATACATTATATGACGTGATGCCCAGACATTTGTTGCACAGTAATTTGACAAATTCTCGCTCTGTAAAGTTTACTGTTACTGTCATACGTGCTTCTATCCAAAACTGTGAAATAAGTGACAGAGCAATGTTTCCAGAGACTGTCCCATTATCTTGAACCACATGTTTTACCACTGGTGCCCATACTCTGTCACAATTTCCAACATTTTGGGACCAGAAAGGGGGGGGTAGCCATGGTGACAGCTGTTTATCCTACATACTCTAGGTCTAGGACATAGGGCAAGTGACTGATGGGAAGTTAATAACAGCTATTAACTTCCTTTTTCTCAAGATGAGGCAATCATTTGACATCGCAGAGGAGTGCCACACCCCGTAGGATCCAGTATTCTGGAGGATGTGAAGTCTTCAGGTCTACAGCTGCAATATAATTCATGTCCATCCTAACTGGCTTCTTGTAGATCGGACAGGAATAGAGGCGGGAATCCTTCACACCTGCAACACAGACAAAAAAAAAAGATAATAGTCACTGAAAACTGAGTAACAGCTGTCTCTTAATCAAGGTTTAAAGTCAACAGCTTCATATTGAATTGAATTATTTCAAGTCAATGAAATATTTAAATCAGTGTTGAGATTCAGCAACACATCTGTTTTTATGAAGTCAGTCTCCTTAAATCATTCAGCTACACAGAAGACTTATTTCCTTCTACTCCCACAACACCGCCTTGCTGTTCTTTGGTTTTTAGGCAGCGCTGGAGTGCTACTTTAGTGTTCTTCAACAGCCCCCATCGGCACAAACTAACAAGCCTTTTCATGAGTAAACAAACAGCCCTTGTCGAGTCGGCCTTCAGAGAGCACATACGCAGGGATGAGACTAATCTTTCTGAAGGAAGTCACAGTTAAGTCGAGTGTGTTTTTAAATGCTCAGATGTACCTACACACACTCATGCATGTCACACATACTCATGCTGTAGATACAGCCACTTGTCCACAGCAACATCCCTCCACACACACACACACACACACACACACACACACACACACACACACACACTCACACTCAAAGCCAGCAGGCAGCCTTCTTGTGGGAAAAGCTGGGAGGGCACATGGTGTAAACAAACTGCATTATGCGTATCATTGGATCATTAATTCATTTCCCAGGCAGCCTTGCTTGCAGGCGTTCATTGGAGTCTGCTGCCCGCCTGAATATAGGCTGGTCTTATCCAGAATAAACACTATGCCACATACTGCTGGTAATCTATTCCCAGACAAAATAAATAGCACTTAGTCTGCTTGACATTTAAATGTTACATCCATCCATTCTGAATGACTGTGTGGGATGCAAATGTTAAGAAGGGAAGAAGATTGAGAACGGCACAGCCTGGTAAGATGGATCCTGATAGGAAAAGACAGGATTAAGGCGTTTGCATTGTCAGATTAGAGTTCTCAATCCAGACACATTTTTAAAATCCACTCTGTTGGTTTTTTATTGACTTTGCAAATGCAAAGGAACCTCAGAAAGCTTCCCTTCATCTAATGTAACTCAAACAGGACATCTCACCATTATTCTCAGCATACATCCTGATCACAGGCATCATCTCGAAGAGGACTTTGGGCTTGGAGTCCACGAGTTTGCAGCTGCGGCGGTCCCAGCCGGCTCCCTCCAGGTAGAGGCCGTAGACATACACTCCCTCTCCGGGGGGCTGGGTGATGTCATCCTTCATCCACCTAGTCACCTCGTTACACAGCACCATGCGATCCAGAGCCCAGCCTTTGTTGGCCCGCGTGATCTCCTACAATTGCGGGAGGTCAAGGCAGTGACGTGAGCAGTATGACAGAGCTGACCATTTGGCAATTTTTTCCCCAACAAAAAATCAATTTTGATAACAGGCTCTAATAGAGGCACAATAAAAAAGCACAGTGTAGGGGGGGAAAGTGCACTCCATCGATGGTGTTTCACGAGATGCTGTGCCAACGGAAAGAAAATTAATCCAATATGGCTCAAAAAGAGCAAGAGCAGAGTGCACAATAAATAAATGAAATGTGAGTATTGAATTGCTTCATTCATTTTGTTCTCATTTTGAAAGAGGAAAAAATATGATTGGGGAAAATTTAGCAGATTGGGACTGATAACAGATAACAAGGACAGATACACGTGATGTCCAACAAAAGCTGCAGTGTCTCTCCTGAAAAGGCAGTGTACCCACTCAGTGAGAGGAAATGATGGATAAATTTAGAAAGTAATACAGTAGTCCAACAAATCGCTATAGATAAATAAATAAAATAGAAGTCAGTTGGATAAACAAACCCAATACCAAAGATCTGATATTTCAACTACTACCTAATGCAAAGCAAATTTATTTGTTGGCCACAAAAACATGCCTCAGCCCTCAGGTCCCAGGCTCATTTTTAACATTACTTTATATTACGAGCACAGATTTGGATCATCACCAAATTCAGTTTGAAATATTGTCTCAAGACCATCAGTCATCATTAAAATGGAAGATTCTGTATCAAACAAAGGGACTAGTAGTAAAGAGATGTGGGATAAAAGCAAGCCTTCAGAAATAGGAAGGCGTGGCTGTCTCAACAGAAGAGATTATACAAAGCAAAGTGCAAATATGCACATTCAGACTTTGTAGAAGAAAATATGTTTAACAGTATTATTAACTTGTTGCTTTGTCCCCCCCACCAAAACCAAGCCAATTTAAAAGGAACCAGATTGGTTTAGTTGTTTGGTTGAAGTAAAAGAAAAGCACACAAAATGTTTACTAGACAGACAAAATTATGACCCTCCTCTGGTTTACCCTGATATCTAGACAGACAAAATTATGACCCTCCTCTGGTTTACCCTGATATTCCAATGATATCGAGTACCAGCCAATATGTATGTGCATCATGTTTTTTTAATATTTAATATAAATCTAGATACA
>NC_040023.1:21978439-22033644 GCF_000972845.2 Larimichthys crocea
TATAATTATAATAAAAAAAAATGAACCCTGACAAGAGGGACATGACTTAAGATCTGGATCAAGTAGGGTTAAACATTCAGATTACATTCCACTGTGGTATTCACTCCCCTCACATTAATATAAATTGGAATTAATTAGCAAACAAAGAGAAATGTGTGTGTGCTGTGAATTGCCTGCCAAAGTGTATGTGTGTGTGAATGTGGCCGTGTGCCTGCTCGTTCCTCTGTGTGCCATCTGCTCTCCTCCCTGGCAGTGGGTAAGTAGGCAGGTAGCCTGATGTCGTGTGTACCTGTCTCATGGCTGTTAGGAAGCCCTGCGGGTTGAAGAAGCCTGTCATCCAGAAGCAGTTGGGCCGCCCTTCAAAGATCCAAGCCTGGAACTGCCGGTTCCTCTCAAGCAGCTCGGTGAACCAGAACCCCAGGGTGCTGGAAGCCCACGATGCCTGAAAAACAAAGACAAACAACAGCAAGAACAAAACATTAGGATGACACACAGAAAACTGTCATCCAGATGGATCAGACGAGTCAGGGACAGGGAAACAGGGAGACGTGAAAAAACTAGACCATGGATCACCGCGTGGCAAGAGAAAAAAAGAGAATTCAGAACAATAGAATAGAAAAAGATCTGAATACAGCAGAAGTGGAGGCAAATGGGCCAACAGGAGATTGCTCTGCAGGTAGACAAACTCTGAATCCCAGCCAGGAAGCCATTCAAGTTGAAATTATTCTAATGATATAATGTTTGTCAAACCACGGCTTGAATGCCAAGCAAATAATTAAAAAAAAAGATATACTGTAGGAAAAGTCATGCTCCTTTATTATTGCTCTGGCTCCCATCTCTCAATTTTAACAGTGGAGCAATTTTGTTAGAAGAGGAGTCATTTTCATTGATCACAGAAATGGATTTGTGTGCTGTGGATAAAATTTTAAAAATAAAGATAAGAAATAAAAAGGTAAGGAGCATCAGTGTGGGCTAAACAATACTTATGACCCTTTTAGCTAGCAAGACATATCTAATGTTAATGGAAACAAACAGGTACATTTTATTTATTTGGGGACAATAAATAACAAACGTTATTCAAAGAAGTATACCTATACAGTAATCAAAAGATCTCTGAAATATGAATTTGTGCCTTGTGGTTTCCTATGGTGGCTTGTTATCTGGCTCTTTCATTTGCACTCTGCACCCTGTATGCCTGTTTTTAAGCACCAACTGATTTTGGTGATACTTGATCATATTTTATGGAGAAAATGTTTTCTGCATTTCCTCTGATGTCCTCCAGCTGCTGCACATTAATTCCTATTAATTTACAGGGTTTCCTGATGGACAGTAAATAAAACTAGCTAATTAGCTAATATTAGTTCAATGTGTTAGCAGGACTGCCTGGACTGTGAGCTCCAAGCCCTGGGGTGTGTTAGTATTTGTACCATAGGCATTTTGTACCACCTGGAAGAGGAGGTTCAGTTCAGATGAAGTTGATGGAGGAACAAAATAACAAAAGTAACCAAATAAAAGACTTACTGCACTTGGTCAGTACATATGCTGCTGGCATAAAGAGCACATAAACTGTGAAGTAATATCAAGGTAAGGAAATGGTGAGTTTAAGTTTAAGTTTACAAAAAATGATGGCAATTCTCGCAACCGACCTTCTTCCATCTAGCAGGAATGCGTGCATCATACATGCAGTCCAGGGCATCCCGCAAATTCTCGCTCATGATGATGGTTCCATCGATGGCCAGCTTGAGGTCTGTCAAGGTGTTTCGGACCAGAACTATTACCCTCTGCATCCGATCGATCTCCTGACGCAAGAAGATGTTCATGGGCTGGAAAGTACCCATCCTCTGAAGGCGCTCTCTAACCTGGTTACATTTCATTAAATCAAATAATAAGAATGAATGTCCTGAAGAATGTATAATTCATAGAGTGAAGACACATGAGTGCACACACACACACACACACACACACACACACACACACACACACACAATTGCTATGTAGCTACAGAAAGATACGGAAATGTACCTGGACTCACAGTGCAGTACACCTCCACTCTGCATAGAAACTTCTTAAAATAAACACCCAGTTGATCTGGAACTTCTGAGGTGTTACATAAGCTTTTTTCTTTCTCATCTGGATAATGCTACGAAATGTTCAAATGCTTCAGGTACAAACTGAGCACAAGAGCTGAGGTTTCTATAGTTACTACTACTTCTTAGAAATAGAGCAGAACAGGTGTCTGAATGAACTGTTTCTTTTTTTAACATCTCTGTATTTTCGCTCATTCCAGTGCTGAACTCTGTACAATTGTCCAATTGTCCATTTTTTGCTAATCTAGTTTTTACTGTTTTTATATTCTATATAGACAGACAGCAGATGGTTGAAAGTGAAAGTGGTAGATGCAGGGTGTGACGTGCAGTGACAAGTTTTCCATGACATTCTTTGCACCTCACCTCAGAAAAGACACATTCTTGCCTCACTTTCTCTTAAGTGACAAAAAAGGAGAGAAACCCCAAAATAAAACAAAACTAACAAGATCCAGCTACATTCACACCATCTGTCTTTCTAGTCTTCTTTTCTCTCCGTCTATCAATGTCTCAAATACACACACGGCTCT
Source organism: Larimichthys crocea (assembly GCF_000972845.2). NCBI lineage: Eukaryota > Metazoa > Chordata > Actinopteri > Sciaenidae > Larimichthys > Larimichthys crocea. The sequence continues at coordinate 21,981,054 of NC_040023.1, forward strand.
GACTGTACCACACCAGCACACATGGTGAGTGGAGGCTCACCTCGGGCTGTTCACGGTACAGTACACACATGAACACATATGCTGGCTTACTTCAAAAGGTACATAGTCAGGAGGCAGTTTCTCCAGCATGTCGTCAGCTAGCCTGGACACCACAGCCTCTCTGGTTTCCCCTCCACCTGAAGAGCTGTCTTTAGGCTGGATACTAAGGATGGTGTCTAGTACGTCCTTAGCCAGCTTACTCTGGTAGGTTATGTCAGCGTTTGGGTGGAGACCAAACACCTCTGGAGTGTCACAGGCTGGCAGACCCTGTAAAAGAAAGACAGCAACAGTTATTGAACCAGAGAGTTCCTTTGCTTCACAGAGCATTTGTTAAAAGATTTTGAGAAAAATGGGCGATTTGCATTCCCTTGACTTTCACAACTGCTGTGAGAGGACTGTGGAGCAGTTTACCACCTCAAACTGAGCTGGCAAAAACAGGCTGACAAGGCTTATGCTTATGGGTGAAACAGTCTCTTACAATGTGGAATACATTTTTATGTGCTACCTTTTTTTAATTTGAGGGTTGGTTGCCCCTTTTCTCCTCAGTTTCAAATACTAATTTCCTTGCACTGCAGATTTTGTCACTGCTAAGCCACTGTTGGTCAGGGTAAAGTGAGGACAGGCAAGTGACTTCTTTCCACCTTCCAGCGAAGAGCTTTGCCGTGAGAGTGTAACACGTGGGAAATTCATGCATCCTACCCAGTTCAGGGATGCACACATCTGACAAACTAGTAGAAATTGCGAGTGCAGTGACAAGAACAGCCAAAGGTCCTACTGCAGGGAACTGAGCTACCATCTCTATGGTGATGAATAGCTGTGCCACTTATGTGGCTTTATGTGATGTCTATGGTGGAAAGCCTTTAACACGAGAATACTTTGTTGCTCTGATGGGGAAAATGTGTGTTGTGAATTCTTACCATCACAGAGACTGTGCTGACTTGAATGTACATACGCAGTTACTGGCTGCTCCAATTACTGGGGACCTTTGTTACATCATTCTCTGCCTTGTTATCTGCCATCTCTTCACTACAACTATCTAATAAATGTTGCACACAACTTGATATGTTTTATCTCCACTGAACAAAGAAGTTTACATAGTGACTCTGCGCTCTCTGATAGGCGCTCTGTAGCAGTTATTTTCAAGCTGGCTTTGTGGTATAAATAATATAACAATGTGTAAGTATGTCCTCACTGATATCAAGAGTAATTATGTCTTCACAGGGTCAGGTGATTAATTATTGTTTTTTTTTTTTGTTGTTGTTTTTTTTGGGGAGGGGGGGACACATATACACATTTTTTTGCAATTATGGTTTATGTATATCAAACAACCACTGACGTAAAAGCAATTATCTGGCTGTAATTCAACATTTTAATTGGGGTAAAATCTAGGTTTTGGGATTAAAATCAGGGCCAAAGGTATTCCAATAAGGATATTTGAATTTCAAACGTGACTCAAGAAGTTAGCTGATGTGGAAAATCTGCCTATCAAAAGGTGCAGAGTTGAAGCTGTGTTGCTTTAATTGGTTCAAAGACATCTTGCAGTCAGTGTCTCGGACCATCTGTTACTGCAGTGTGACTAATGAGGTTCCTTATGAAGCTGAAAAATTCAAACTTACTTTGTAATGGCTGCACAAAGCTTCATTATGATCAATACTGTCATGTAAGCAAAGCCAAGAGAGATGCAATATATCTTTGTTGATAGAGAACAACTCAGTTTATATTGGGAAAATTAAGACGTTTGTCATTTATGTCGTCATCGGCTAGTTAATCACTCAAACATCCATCACACAGTGCATGAGTCAAACATCAGCAGTGAGCCTAGCTAATACATGGAGAAAAATGAGAGGTGATGAAGAAAGTCTCACTGGGTGCTCGACAGAGTATACTTTGTCCCTCGCTGTGGTCATTTATTTCCTCTTCGGGAATTTTAGCTGTGTTCCTGTCAGTCTGAATTTGATTTAAATACACATATGGGTGGACACACACACATTGTGTTCTGTTATGTATTTTGTCTATGTGGATTAAGTGTGAGCGTGTGTGTATTTGTGTGTTTGAATGTTGTGTGTGTGTATTCTCCCAGGCTGTGTTTGTCATTCTCTATTTGAGAGGTGGTGCAGAGGAATAAGCTTGCTCAGCCTGGCAGCCCTGAGCATCCATCATAATGAAACCAGCTTTAATGAAACTAGCTCAGGAACTGCCCCCAGACACACACACACACACACACACACACACACACGCACACACACACACGCACACACACACACGCTCACACACACACGCTCACACACACACACACACACCAGTTAAGCGCACAAGCATGGTGATAAATCATACATGATTTGTAATAAAATGAGATTTCTTGCGTTTTGTTTAAAATCATACATGACAGTCTGTATCTAGATGTGACAAGAGCGTAGTGTGTCAGCATCCTACAGAACCATCACCGTCATATCTGTTCACTATTTGTGACGTCACTGAGCGCTGACAGCATAGTAAAAACTGAAATGGCATCACATGACAAGTGCAGAATTTCAACACATGTACTGTAGGAGGACAGGGTAAAAATATGCAAACACACATGAAATCCTAATGAGAGCTGCCTTTATCAGAGACTGACAGTGACTATTTTTCAGCCACATGTCATCTGTTGTCATCTATTATTTGGAGAAGCCAAGTGTGCACAGTCAACCATCATCCATCTGGATGTGACTCACCTGGATGTATGTCAGATACTGGTCAACATTGGAGCATTTTGGGATGCTGTAGCCCTTGTAGAAGTTGAAGGCAGGTCCGAACATGTCCTCACTGAACCACACCTTAGCAAAGGTGTTGAGGAGCCGTTTGTCATAGTCATCAGTCACGCGGCCTCCATATTGAATCTCTCCGATCATGTATCGTACTGTGTTCCATGACATGCCCTAAGGAGATGGGTTGATGATAACAAATAAAATTTGTGAAATGGTTACAGTTGTTGTACAAAACAGCAAAAGGAGAGAATGGATGCATCATTTCATTTGTGCAGTGGATTCTGAGGAGACAGGAAACAGCATGTTTGGCATGTTCATGAAACTTGGATGAGACGCTCTTCTGCTAATAAAATATTTTTTGAAACAAATTTCTATTATATCAGATGACAACATCTGTACAACAGAAACTGTGAAGATAAGATGATGGTTATTTTGTTAACTCTAGCTACATACAATGCAGATGGATTCATTAAATTTTACCATGATGCTGCATTGCACACTGTGCATAGTCCCTGAACCTGATACAGTACTCTACATCAGACTATTTGCTTACTTAGTATATTTTATGATTTATTTATTGTATACACATTTGAAAACTACACATATTTTCTGCTTTCTAAAAAACTGGAGAGTTAAAGGAAAACTCTATTATTGGACCAGTGAACACCTATTACAGCATTTTAAACTCATCACCCTGAAACCGTGCACTGTCTCAGTCTTAGTGTTGTTAGTAGCTTTTAGAGATGATCACTGCGGTTTGTTTAGCACTTCAGAAGCATCACCTCTACCTTTTTAATGTCCATGTCATCAAGGTGGTTCTGAACAAACTGGACTGTGGCATTGAAGTCGGCCTGGTTGAACTCGTATGGGATGTTCCATCCCAGAGGCCCGTACTTTCTCCTCTCCTGCACCGTGCTGTGGAGAAATGCCACTCCATACAGCATTGGCTTCCACTGCACCATGTTACTGACATCCAAAAGGTCCTGGTTTATACCTGTTAAGGGGTAGATAGATGAACATGTGAGCAGCCCTTTTCAACAGGAGGCTATGAGTAAAATCTACAATTTACAGACAATCACTGCTGTTCTTTTGATTTTTGATCTGTGGTCTAAAGCCTTCCAGCTACAGAAAGTTTCTTTATTCTACCTTAGCAGACATGAAAGACACGCGGAACAATACAAGTGCAGGAACAAAATAAAAAAGAAATATCAAAACTGAAAAAGCTCTAAGATGGTGACTTTTGATCTGAAATAACAAATGTAAAATATTATATAAATGTAATTTGTTGAGTGAATCATTTTTTTAAAAGTTATATTAAAAATTTAACTCAGCTTCTGTATGCACCCTTTTAACTTAGCATAATGCATGTTGGCAATTCTCTTTCAAGAAATCTCTGACAGGCAACATCTTAAAGGGCTTTCCTGACCTCTAATTAAGTTTGAGAAATCAAGAGTTAAAACTCCAGCTGAAAGTACATTGTCAAATTCAATCAGCATAATAAAAACATAGAAAATACTAGCAGCGATAATTGTCTTTATCATACGAGATTTCTAAAATATTCTATTTTTGAAAAATATCTCCTAATAGTAGAAAATATCAGCGATAATTATCTTTATCATACGAGATTTCTAAAATATTCTATCTTTGAAAAATATCACCTAATAGTAGTCGCATGTGTGTTTAGTTTTTACCAAATCATTTGGGGATTGTAAAATGTAAAAGTGGAAAACAAAATACTAAAAATAAATAAACAAGCACTGCTTTGAAGGAATAAAAAGGCATATAGGACAAGTCAACACCCTGAAAATTGCATTTGATATTCTGAAGGCACTGCTTATAACAACTGTGAGGTTTCCTTATCTGATAAAAAATACACTTTTTTAATTGCAACTAGGATTTAAGAGCTATGAAGATAAACATGTTCCCTGACTCTCAATTACCCGCAGATATTCCATACAAACCAGGCGGAGACAGCTGCTTTATACATAATAAATATTAATTTTCTTTTTCCCTCTGCAAAGTTTGAATAAAAATACAAACTTCATGTTTCAACTTGTTACAGATTTCATGAACCTTACAGGCTTTTGGTACTTGGGTGTAGATGCACAGAATACAGCCGCAAACACTTGTTTATCATCTTTCCGCCTTCTCCAGTTGTTATTCTAGGATACATACACATCCCTTTAGTTACTGATTATATGGCAGGTCGGTATGTGTGTGTGGGTATGAGTGTGTATCCACAAAAGAATTGTTTACACCTGTACACATCAAGATTAATAAGACGCCTTATTCTGCATGCTCATCGTTGTGTTATGTCTTCTTTCTCACCCAAACAGACAGGTATATCTGATCCCACTGTAATGATAAACTATGGATCAATTTGTTGTTCTATGTTTTCAGACAGGAACACTGTATTGATTCAGAACAGGGTGTGTACATCTTTATTCCTAGTACAACCTTAACACTTTCACCTTGCTCATTACAATGCAAGACTAAGAATTCTTATGTTTAACTTGAACTAAACTGAACCAAATAAGCCTCACCTCCATAGGTCCTCTTAAGCCCCGCCTTGAGGCCCTGTGGTGGTTCATTGGTGAACTTGATTGACATCTGCAGTAGGGTGATGGGGAAGTGTTTGTGGACCTCTGTGGTCATCCAAAGACGGAAGCTGTCGTGGACAAAGTCTGTCTCCGTCACTGTGTCCATTAGCTCATCCATGAAGTCCAGACCTAGGTGGCAGTTCTGGAGTAAGGCCCAGCCACCCTGAGGGCAAATAAGAAGAGTGTTAGTTGTCATTCATGTCATTGCAAAGTGATTATGGAGTCAAGACTTCAGGGTCTCAGGTTGAGTGTGTAACTCCTCAAAACATTTTAAAAACACATTTTTTCGAGAGAGAGCAAACAAAAGGTCTGGTGCTATACTGAATGATGCAAAAATAGCAGTAACCTCACACCCCTGACTCACATTAGCCATGGTCTGCTGCAGTAGCTTGCGGGCATGGACCTCTTGCCCTTGTCCCATGGAGACATTTCGGGTCTCAAACTTCAGCCTCTTCCCTAGTGCTATGATGGAGTCAGTTGGATCTGAGCCCATTGACAGGAAGCAGATGAGAGGTGTTCGCGGGTCTGATTCCTCCCACATTTTCTCCAAATCAAGAATGACTCCTTCAGTGTACTTCTCCCCCATTGCATCCATTATATATTTACGGGCCTAGAGGAGAAAGGGAGAGAAATGAGGCAAAGCAGACATGTTTGTTTACTACTTCATAATGCAAAACAGTGTAACACAAGGGAGAAAGGAATACATTTACTTTCTGGAAGGCAGGGAACTGAGTGAATGGTTCAAAGGATTTTTTTTTAGTGGCTTACGCTTTTCAGTCAGCAATAAAGACTGCTGCTGAAGGTCAGACAAGGACTGGACTGTTTGTCAGTGCAACAAAATAAATTCCACTCTGGGCTTGTCTGCATTGGAGCAAAAACTACCCATCAGTAAGAAGTGGATGTCCATTAGCCATTGTAGATGTTCAGGCTCAGTGAGTTTCAGAGAGAGAGCTAAATGTATTCCACTTTTCTCCTAAAGGAGAGACTTGGCTGGGGGGGATATAACTGTAGATTAAGAGATTTTTACTCTCTCTTGTTTTTTGTTTTACTGAATTGCATTTGTGAAGTAAGCCAGCATCTCTTTTCCAGCCCCGACCCATCAATTAATTAAGACTGTACTGCTTTAAGCAATTCTGCTCTGTCTTTCATGGTAATTTTTTCCATTAAACTTAAGTTTATAGTTAGAGTGTGACTGCGTCATACTGTTGCAAATGCATTATGATGCAACCTAGTAACTATAGGGCTTACTGTACATTCATTATGAAAGTGGAAACAGATTGTGAAGAAGCTGATTGGTAAAAAAAACTTGCTTTTAAGCCACCAGATTCTTATATCTGCACATCAAAACCACATACATAGACATGTTTGCTCTAACCTGTGCAATGGTCCTGTCAGGACACCAGCAGCGTATGAGGAGCAGGCGTCTAAAACAGTCGAGAGACTGGTCGTAGGAGTTTGGGACCACCTCCTCCTCTGGGGCCTCCTTATCAAACCATGACTTCCACTGTTTCTCATTACGACTTATCTGAAATGAATGTGTAAACATCTCTGACTCAGGAACACACAAATACAAAATTATTCATTATATCGAATCTGAAAGGAGAAGATGTAGAAAAATAAATTCACTATAAACTGCCTGTGATTTACACACACACACACACACACACACACACACACACACACACACACACACGCACGCACAAAAGGTAAAAACAGTCCTAGAATCCAATCTATCAGAAAGAAAAGCGAAGATCAAGAGTACCCTTTAATTTAGTTAATATGAAAATGACCACACCACAAATTGTGCAAATTGTATGTGCTTCTGGACCATGATGAACCTTTCCGTACCTGCACAGCATGTTTCAGAGCTGATTATGACTATTTTTGTTTTAGCCAACATATACTGTATAAACAATATCTTCTGTATGGAAGTTAATCTGACTCATTTAACAACAAACACAAATCATGTATTGCATCACTTAACTCAGATATAAACATGATGTCCTGATCTGACTCTGTAAATCTGTTCATAATGATTCCATGTAAACGCCATGTGCTTTCAAGTAGTGACATTAATGCTTGATAGCACAATATACACAGATATACTGTGACATCATGCCTGTTACTCACTGTTTACATGCATGCAGGAAACAAGGTTACTGTGAGAAATCAGGTTAAAGCAGGAAATCAAAGATTGTGTTTACGGTACATGCACTGCAGTAACCTGGTAACTGTATAACTGGTATTAATAATACATTTCCCCTCAACCACATTTTTTGTCACCCTGGCATATTTTAAGTGTGTTAGTGATATATGGTGGAGCTTACCAGACTGAAGTGTTTCTATTTTGCATTTAACAAGACAAGCATTGTATGAAAATAACACAGTTTTTTCTTTGTGTATGTGATTTTGTTTTTTTATTTTGCTATATCATGAATACCTGAATTCTTATTCATATAGTTGAACACACAACTAAGAACTTGTTTGTCTTTGTCTGTTAACCACTGAGCAGCTCCACTTAAGAATGAACTGTAAGAGGTTCAGTGCTTTGTTGAAGAGCACATTAACAGTAGTTGATAGAGGAGAGAGGGTTACACATTCAGACTCACACACACACACAAAGCTTGTCATGGGATTTGAGTGAACTTCTTGAAGCACAAGGCTAAAATCACTTCAATATGATGGTTGTGTTTTTCATGCGTGAAATAAAGTGCATCTGCCTCATGCGTGTAGTCCAGATGGTTTTGTCTCTCAAATCTGGAGGGGGTACTGACATCATAATCCTGTCCTCACCTTGTTCTTCTTAGACTGATTTCATTAAATAAAGAACTGTTAATCCATCTCTCTCCATTTAATCATCCACACAAAAAAACATGTGTATTTGTGCATGTGAAGGAATACAAGGGCGCACACACATACACATTTTTGTGTCTGTGTGTGTGCAAACGCTCAGCCAAAAGTAATTGATTGGAAGCTTCTCCAAACTAAGCTCATTTCACAGAGCACTGAGCTCCCTCCCTCTGTGGAGGCCACCAAGCTGTCAGTCACCCATAGGGGTGTGTGTATTCGTCAGTGAGTGACAATCAATTGTGGTGTGTGTGTGTATAAAGGAGAGATCAAGCGAGACATGATGAGACTGATATTGACATGCTTACTAGAGCAAAGAAGAGCTGTGAAAAATATTTAATAAGCACCAAGAGACCACTGAGGAATCTGTGTATTTGTGTGTGTGTGAGAGAATCAGATGACAGATGAGCACTGTTATCTGCAGACTTAAGAGATAAGCCAAAGAAATGAATGAAACACCTGTCACAGCACACGTAAATTGATCAAGTTGTTTATGTGTGTGTGTCTCATACCTGGTCCAGTATATCAGAGAACTGCCACAGTTTGCTGAGCTCTACAAGGTTGAGCCAGGTCATGTCAAGAATCCATTTAGCGGGTTTCTGAGTGCAAGCCTTCAGGTCCAGAGATGCACCTCCTGGATGACACACACACACACACACACACACATAGAGAAAGAAAATATGTGTCTATAAAAAAAAATAATAAAAATGCAAAACTACAAAATGATAAATGTTTCTCATAACATGCAAATGTTAGAAATATACACAAGTGTCTTTGTGTGAGTCCATGTTCAGCAGGTTATAGCTGACAGATGGTGAAGGTACATGCATGCATGCAGCAGACTGTCTGTTCTGGCCTTGCCAGTATGTTTGAAATGTGTGTGAACCTTGAATTGAGCTTTAGACATAAATTAATCACTGCCAATAAAATATAAATAAAAATCAGAAAATAGATGGCAATTTCAGATGAATTAGATCAAAAGTTTGTTTTGAAGTGTGTCATAGCTGTGCATCAAACTTGTAGCTTCTCTTCTTTTTATGCTGAGCATCATAAGTGAAGGATCAAAGAGACAAAAACAACAAGAAAAAAAAATGTTTTAAATAAAAACTGCACTTTCCACTTACCTTTAATGAGCGTGAGGAACTCCTCATGTTTGACCCTGTTGCTCTGCATGTCGATCTTCAGTGTCAACAGCAAAGTGAAGAGGAACTTGTGCTCCTCGTACAGGCCTCGTGCTGCATACTTACACACCTCAAAGGTCATAAACTCGATGATGTTGGCAATGCGTTTGCTAGTGATAGGGCTTTTGGAGGAGCTGTTGAAGTAGAATTTCACAACACACATATAGATTCATCAAACTTGCAGCTTACTAGTACCTTAGTGCTCCTGCTATAACATTTTAATGTAATGTTAACACAAATATAGACTTAACATTGCAACATGGTCAGACGGTTAGCCTTATGAGCACAGAACATTCTATTTTAGGTTTATTTGACATCTGCAACAGTATCTACCGTGAAAGCTCCTTTAAGCCATTAATTAAGGATATTAGGAAACTGACATAATTATAGTTTGATGAAAATTTGTTTGAGCTAGCAAATCAATGGGCTGTTGGTGTATTTAATGTTTGCCTCAGGCATTACAATTACTATACAACAAAGGACAATAAAGTTTATCTAATCATATCCAGCAATTGCTGGATGTCTGGATTCACTTCAATATAAAGCTGTAACAAAGGTTACTTTGATAAATTTACTGTAGGAAGCAAATTGTGCACATCTTATTTATTTTCTGAAGGCATAGTGAATATAGTAAAGTATTTAATGAAATTAAAAGTTAGAACACACAAAAACTTTCAGTATATTGTTGACAGTGTAATGTGACTTTCACTTTTGTATGTACCAATTTTTAATTTATGTTTTCATGAATTTAGTTGCTCAAATCTGCTCCAAATACAGTCATAACATTTATAACAACATATAGCATCTAATTCCTGTTGGTGCCAGTGTATGGACATGTAGAACAAGTAGAAAGATAATGAGGAGTTAATGAGGTTGGTTGTGGGGCACAGATTGAGAAAGGCTGAAATAACATCACAGATGTCTGCATTCTAATCAGATTCAGTCACCTAGAAATGCACAAGTGCTACAGTATGTCCACCTGTAGATGCCAATAACCTAAACAAATCACAACAATTTGCACAGGTCACTTGCTGTAACCAATAAAAAGTTGACATAAATTTGAATTGAATTTCTGGGTAAATGCCATGCTTGGAAAATAAATTATTTCATGCTCAGAGAAGAACAAATGTTAGATTATTCTCACCGAGCCAGGGAAAGGTCAAAAAGTCCCAGGAATTGTCGCAGAGAAGTCTGATACATGACATTCACCATACTCATTTCTGTAATCAGGAAGTACAGGATACTGCCTCTGGTTGCCACTGAAAACACACACAAACACATAAAATCCAACAGCAATTGTAAGTCTTTGTTCCCTCTAAAACGTTCTTGATAGAGGTGTCTGTTGACTTTATTTGTGAATCAAAAAATGTCTCTATACAAAGTTCTGTGACACACTCACATAGTAGCCTTTTGAGTTTACATAACTATTTTGTTCTATGCTAGCTTTTTAAGTATGTTGCACAGATTGATGGAGACTTTGTCATATTATTATGATGAACTAAATCTGTTTTAAATGGGGGTGTGTGGTGAGAACATTTTCTTTTGGACAGTGTCAATGTTTCCCACTGCAGGAGCTGAATTATAAACTGAAAATCTGTTTCATGTGACTGAACCTGAACTTGGCAGGCACGCTGTAACCAACCAGAATAAATTAAAGTGTAAATTCTGTCACTGAGCCAGTTGTCATGACATACCAGGTCGGTACTCCTCTCTGGCAGCATTGATCTGGATCTCGGTCTCAGCAGCAATCTGTAGCTTCTGAGTGACCTCTTCAGCTGTGCGCTTCGTGTTGCCAAGGACAAGAATCAGACTTTCATCATCCACAAGTGAACCCTACAGACAGACATATTTGCAAGAGTAAGTCAGAAAATTAATGAAAAGCCAAACATTACACATGGAATTACTATGGTAATGGGGTTCAGAATCAGAGTCATGGCTGTAGCAGATGTACATTTTTCTATTCTTCCATTAAATCACCTTATTTATGAAACTTTCTTTCCTAGGAACAAATGTAATAGCCAGCATTTTAATGAACTCCAGATGAGCACATTTGCCCGCAAATGTCACCAACAGTGTATTTTTCATACTGTTCTTTCGGAAAGCAAAGACGTACCAGGAAATCGGTTAAACTGGTTATAACATTTTAAGTATAAGAACATACAAAAAGCACACGTCCAAAGTCCCTAATTCAGTTGGAGGCAATATTCATGACTTCAAAGTGGTTTTTGACACCCCACAGTTTAAGATGTATTTCCTTGCCTGTGTGCTGGTCAGTCGGTAGAGGAGGTTGTCCTCTAGTTCCTTCATCTTTCTCTTGTTAGATGTCACATCTTCCAAGAGGTCTGTCCTCTCCTTCTCTAGTTCCTGGTGTCATAAAAGCACAGATAACACACACAGACACAGGTATTGGTTATAAGGCTTTAGTATGAGTTATAAGAGTAGAGTAAGCCAACGCTGGAGCTTGTGTGTGTTATTCCACTGCTGAAGAAGGTGAAGGGGGTTAATCCTGAAGCTGGTGCACTTTGGTCCCAGGAAACGGCATGACCGTGGTCTGGCAGCCCGACAGGAACAAGGTTAACACATGGTTAGCTAGATAGAAGGCCATGTGATCATTAAAAAAAAGAATCATGGGTAGCATGAATTTGATCCGAGTGGGCGAGATGAGAGTAAAGTAAATGTAGCATTGATCTTATTATCCAACCCAGTTTATGGTCAGTAGTGGACAGACCAATTGACACTGTCATCCTTTAATGCTAACGCTAGTAGGCTAAAAGTAACAAGTAACTACGTATGCTGGTGATGCAGCTTGCTGACAGCTTTGTCTGAACAGAAACCTCCTTCAAAAGTCTCTATTCACTTGTTCTCTCCATGCTGCTCTGCTAGTAGCAGCATGATTCTGCTCAGCACCTCTGCACTTCCATCACTCTGGATGGGATGTCATCAATGTGTGACTGAAAAGACAATTTCAAATTTGATATGAGCTGACACTGAGACGCATTTGTAGAAATCAAATTGGATTGCATTTTAAACAACCTCCAAATGTGGCTTGAATGCAATTGCAAAAATTGCATTGCATGTGGACTTTCTGAAGTTGATCTGGATTGAGTCTGGATATGCCAAAAAGTGCATATGGCCTGTCAGTTTGAACAACGAAGGTTGAAGTGAAGGCAAATAACTCAAAGGTGATATTGGCCTTGTAAATGCTGCATGAACCATGAAGATACAGGTTTTTGCTTAAGCTCTGATTATGATTAAATCCATATTCACAGCACAGATAACAAGCCACTTTATCCTGTGATCAGCCATTACTCAAGGGATAATGGCCTTCACACAGTAGCAGCAGTCTTTTCATAATCAATGTTTCTTCTGCATTGGGTGCATTTATAATGCATTTCATCCCTGACACTTTAGATGTGCATGTGTGTGTGTCCTTGTGTTTATATTTGGTATCGGTGCATATGTACACTCTTTTTGGTTGTGCGGCTGTTTCTTCACACTCTTTGTGTCTAAGGGCCGCAATGATTGCCATGTTCTATATTCAAAAGGTGATAATAAGTTCTCAGCTATATTGTCACACAGTTTGTGCTTTCTAAAGGGATAAAATGAGGTACACAGTAGGGGGGAGGTGTTGGGAGCCTGTATTTAATAGTCTCCTTGGGCTTTTCAAGGGAACTATAAGGAACTGAGCATTTTGCATCAAGCTAGAGGCACATCCTTTCTGTGGAAACAGTGAAATTCACGTAATGGGGCATCATAAATGAACATATTCAGCTGAAACATGCATACAATACTGGCAACCAGTTTACCTACCTGTTTTTCTGTGAGGATGACTCTGCCCAACAGTTGGTCCTCTAGACCTCTCATGGTGACTGTGAAGTCGATGATGGAGGTGCGGGCGCTTATCTCAGGGGTGTAAGCTGGGTTAGGCAATTTAGTGGTTACATACAGCCTGAAGCCCTTCATCACATCCACCTCTTTGTCACCAACTTTCACCTGCAAAAAGATAGACACATCCTCATTATCTATCCATCAGCGTGTGAATTGTGTCATTAACACAATACCAAAATAAAGAGCACATCAACATCACAAAATACATGTGCAGCGGAAAACAAGTTGTGATTATTTAGCCACATCCTCCCTCAACCACATCAAGACGTCATTAACATCACACATTATGCACATATGTCATGACAGTCACTAACTTAAGGAGATATATCTGACAATAAGAAGCTGTCCTGTTAGTGAACACATGCTTTGTAGGTTCAGCTGCTCACACACATTGTGTGTGTGTGTGTGTGTATGTTTGTATACGTGAGTACAGTGGATGAACATGAACTTGTGTTTGCTCTGATCAGTGTTTAATTACTCATGGCAGCATAACTTCTAATTATCCATCTGCCGCTTTCTCCCTGGAGCTGTCAGACGCAGACACCTTCACTTCCTCCTCACACCAGGATATTAATAGAAATTAAAGCTTTTCAGGAGAGGGTTGGAGGGAGCGTGTAGACACCTCTAATCAGGCCTCTCATTAGGCAGCCGAGAGACTTCTGGTTTAGTGTGTTGTCTGCATGCAACACGTGCTTACTTGCAATCACTTTAGGGTGTGAATGCGCGTGCATGGTTTCTGCAGTGACGTGGTGTGTTCGATGTGTGTGTGTGTGTGCACGCATGTGTGTGTGTGCGTGTGAGTACATTCATGTGTTTGTTTGATACATATGTGAGACAGAGGGAGGCAGCTGCAGTGTCAGCTGCTGAATAGAGGCATCAGCCAGGAGTTGAGAAGCGATAATGAGAGAGAAAGACATGCCTAGAAGCAAGCTTTCACTCTGTCTCTTTCTCGCAACCTCTTACATTCTGCATGATTTAATTTTCTGTGTGTACCTGTGTGTGCGTGGATGTGTCAAAGGACTGTGTTGTACAGTACAGTAACTGGAGTTCATGGTCAGCTGGATGAGAAAAGTTCACAAAACAGCATTTGGACTGTCCAACTGCTTTTTTTGAGGAAATTGTTGCTCAAATCTTTGAAACCAATACAGAAAAGAAACATATATGTTTGCAATAAAAATGCTTTTTTTAAAGTTCAAACCAATTTATTGGCAGAAAGACCAATTAAGGTTGCATCCTTGTGATGCACAATTCTATATTTCCTGTAATATGTAGAATTCACACACACATAATATCGCAAGGTGGAGACACAATATCTCCTGAATATACAACATTGGACTTAAAGCCAGTGAGATCCTCTATACAAGTACGCTATAATTTTGACACTCATTATGAACTCCTTAATTTCACTTGCCATGGTAGAAATCAGTTTGAGTGCAGCTACATTTGAAAAGCATGATAATTTTGTTTGTCTATTAGATTTCATTTGAAATTAAGTGCTAATTAAATTACCTCACTAATATGGATATTTAGGGCCTGGTTTGTCTTTCCTGTATAGCGATGAAGAAAATACACATTTAACATAGTGTAGACTTACTGAATCAACTAATGTCTAGGGGAAGCCTTTAGCCCCTATTGGGTTGGTCCCTCAACGCAATACACATTGGGAACAGTGCAGACTCGCTAATTAAGTGATGTCTAGAAACAGCTTCCAGCCCCCTAGTGTTTAGGCCTTGGTCTTGTGACATGCTAAATATGTGTCCTTCACGCCTTCGGTCCTTTTCATTGCATGACTTGAATTTCAGTTCTTAATGCAAATGCCCCCCTGTTCTTGGTTACCAACCCTAAAGTACCTTACCTTACTTTTTGTTCGCTACATTTTTACATATTCTTTGATCACGATTGTCTTTCTGTATGAAAGTGCTCCATTTCATTTGCTCTGGGTCAAGTCACAGTGTGCGTTCTGTGACTGTCAGTTCACCAGTATGCTGGCATTCTTTTTAATAAACACACACCACCACAGCAAATATCTAACCTGGACTTGATGATTTCTTCAACAACTGTCAAATGTTCTTCCCATCTAAGACAAAGCATTTCTTATAGCAGTCACTTTATTAATCCTCTTTATTTAGTTTTATTCATTTAGCGATAAAAAATGCCTGTAACGTCTGATATTTTACAGTCTCAATGTAAGAGATGAAAATAACCCAGATGTCAAGATAGAGATTTTTTTTTTGCAGCAGTCAAAAAATGTGTTTCTGCACTTGGTTTTGGGCTACATTGTGTAATATGGTATTATTAGCTACTCATAGGTTTTAAAAAGAACTGAAGTTGTGCTTTTTTGTCAATGCAGACTCAAATGATTTCAAAAGAGGCCAAAACACAAATACCTTTTTTCAAGAGCTGGTGATGCCAAACTTCTATATTACTAGATCCTCTCCATCTCTAGCCAGCTCTACCCATGGTTTTACCCAGTGTCAGTGACGGGGCTTTTTCTACCCTTGTCTGAGCTAATCAGTCTGTGGCAGTGCAGGTGTGACAGTTCGTGTGGCAAGTGGGACCTGGCCAAGACGCATCATGCCTCCCACGAGTACACAAAACACACCTGTCCATTACACACTCTTCTAACCAAAGGAAAAAAAATGGGACATGAGCGTCTTTGGGGGTTATTTCTGCCATGTTACCTTGTAAGTGGAGCCAGTTTTGATGAAATTTTTTTCAAGGATGTTGTCCAGTGCAGGGTCCAACTCCTCCCCTACATCCTCGATCAAAAGGGGGCGTCCAAGAGACAGACTATCTTCCAGGTGGTTCTTGAAGTACTTATGGTTCATTGAGGTGATCTGGGATCAGAAAAACATGTAAGGCATTTGACAGGTGGAAGCTTTCCCTTTCTTTCCACACTGGACCTTATATTGTCTTTTCACAAGAATCTGGTTTTAATCGAGGCAAACCTTAAATGTTCTCTGTAGCAGCAGTCATTGTTTCCAACAGACTGATGAGTCATTCAAATCAAGGCGCATTTGAGTTCTATCCTATTCCTCCTAAGCTACAAAGGTCAAGCTCTGTCTGAGAAATATGACTAATCAAACTAATAACACATAATAATGATGAGCCACTTTTAGAAAACCTTGTAAATATAAATGAAGCGGTCACTTGCAGAAAGGGTTTAAACTAGCTGTTTCAGGAAATGTGTCTTCAGGACACTCATAATAGAATTGCAGAATGCATTCACTCGGCTCAGAGATTGCCCCTAACAGGGTCAGTGACCTTGGCTGGTCTTATTACGCCTACAGAATACTGCAATACTTTTTTAGAAGCTGTACAAAAAAGGAAAGCCATAGAGGACAATGAAAATGATTTAAGGATGAACAGTACACTGCAGAAGAGCATCTAGAACTTTTATTTGAAGTGATTTGAATATTTTAGAGGCTGCTAAAGTTTTGAATCTCGCATTACAAAAACCGGTACAGGAGATGAGTATGGGAAAAACTATTGTTAATGCATATGGGTACTTTGAAATAAAGGCATAAGAAGTAATGACACAAAAACACTGACATACAGTGTACATACATACAGTGAGCTTAATTATAGCTAAATTTTTCCATTATTAGATATATAATTAATNATCAGTGGATTGTTGATAGCACATATGTGAAACCTGACTGACCCACCATACTCTTGTTCTTGTGTAATGTTAAAGTACAGAATAAAAAAAATCCTAAACCTGGAGCTCATTCCTGGCCTCTTTGTTCTTGATCCAGATTTTTCCCTGTGTCTGGGGGTCAACAAGGAGGGGGAAGCGGGCAGCTTTGGTGACAATGATGCCATTCTGAATGGACAGGTCATCATTAGGGAGCCCCTGTAAGATGGAGACAAATAGATTTGTTTGTTTAAGCAAATGCAAATGAATAGTTTTAGTAGAATTGTACTTCATTTAACTAGTTCTGTATTGGTAAGAAGCATTTGATTTGATAGTAGCAAATGCTGATGTAATATTTATTTATTATATAATTAATGTAAAAACAGACAAAGGGTATACTATATTTCCAGACATTCCCCAAGTGGTGTTTCTGGTGCCTGTACTGATGTTTTATATCTTTTGTGTGTCAACATAAATACAAACACTGTTTGTCCAGTTAGACTAGATAAACAACAAACCATATAAAAAAAGTCACATACTGTATATACTACATCAATATGTACTGACCTGTAGGTTCCACTCGCTGACAGTGGGTGCATCGATAAGCAGCTCGATCAGATTGAGGTTGTTGCCAAATGGGATGCGCCGCTGCTTCAACTCCCGCTGCCAGTCACTCAGTAGAAGATTACGAAACTCTTGATTGAAGGGGCCAGAGTAAGAGAGAAATGCTGTCGCCAAAAGAACATCACCTAGAACAGGAAAACAAAGTTGTTGTTACGTGTGCATGTAACTACCAGAGTAAATACCAGTTATCAAATGGAAAGAAAAAGAAATTCTGAAGATTAATGCCAGCACAAACAGAAAACAGTCCATGTTGTGGCAGGTTATTAAACATGTTCTTAAAAAGTTAATTAGTAGTAAATGGTACTCTTAGCAGTACATTACAAGTTAAATATCAATTCAAAAACATTTTGTGATTTACTTGTTTTATCATTTAACAATAATGGTGTAAATTCATGTCTGATTCAATCAAACGTTTCAGAAATTACTCAAGCAAATCAATGTTATTCATGAGAGAACATTAATTCTTAAATTGCAGAGACTCTATGTTGCCATAACTTTGAAACCCACCAACAAGGCGTTTGGTTTGGGCAGCAAACTCTTTACTCTGCTCTGTCCATCTCTCCTTCTCACCAGCCAGACCGCTGATAAGACTGGATGCTGTCTGCATCTTGTGTCTGCAGCGTTCAGCATCCTCCAGCAGCGTCTAATGGAAAGGAAGGGCAGACAGGTCAGTAGATTGATGTGTCTGTTTGGCTTCCCTGTTCTAACTGTCTCTTCATCAATCCATCCATCCAGCTCTCATTCATCCATTTATTCTCTGTACATTTGTGTGTTTTTATATAGACGAAGAATGCATGTTCATACCAGCACTGAAATAATCAAATCTTTTGTGATTTGAAATATTCTTTAATCATTGTTTAGGACTCAACATGTCTCTATGATGTTCTCTTCATCACTGTGTGGATTTCCTACAGGTGCCACAGTCCAAAGATGTATTTATGTTAACTGAGTGATAGGCTTCTTTCACCTAATGCATGCTGGGTTAAGTTTGCATTAGCTCTTGACCTCTGTAGCACCCAAATGAGGGATGGCTATGTTGCCCAAAGCAGCTTTTCATAGTAAGGGAGGTCAATAACACTTTTATCACAATGATCTCTTTATTATTAGCTTTATTATCAGCTGCTTACAGGCAATATTGAGGTTGTTTGCCCAACAGCAATAATGTCTGTTTCATCAATAAAGACTGGCTGATAAAGGCATTCCCTTAATTAAGAAACATATCAAAGTTAACAGCAATTGTTTGTGCCTTGAATGCTCCTGCAGTGAGCCCTTCAATCTCGCTTTTGGACTCTGGAGATGAACAGATCTGCGTCTTAATCACACAATTATAAAAAGAGTCAACTTGCACTGTCCAGATTTCCTAATCAGCGAGTGTTGATGCACATCACTGTTCATCACTGTTCCATTTACATGCTGTTATTTATCACAGAACAGAGAGTACTGATGAAGAAAAACAAACAAACACACACACACAACAGACTGCACCCACAATTGTATCACTGCAATTGTGTGAGTTTAGTTTAATTTAGAAAGTGGTGTAACTCAGGTTGAGCCATTTTCCATTTTTGTTATAGGTTATATAACAAATGTGTGTATGCATTTTCCAATTTATATGCTCACTATCTAGCATTTTACTTTTTCTAAAATTGTATGTATTGTGAATGATTATCATTAACACTTTTTTTGGTTGCTTATAACAGGCTGTGAACTCATTTATATGTGAAAGATTGTGACACATTTTCTTGGAAAATCTAAAAGGATGTCACATTTATGCTGCCTTCTCTTTCTGTTTCCCTACAATCTCCAGTGTGAAAGACTAGTAATGAAAATTAACTGCTGACTGCAGTTTTGCCCAAAAGTGTGAAAATAACAAGGGTTTTCTGAGTGTTACATGTAGAACCTTTAGAAGAACCCTTTAAAGCTTGGTGAAACCTTTCTACTCTACTTTCAAGAAGCACAATAAATTGCTCAGGTGACAAAAGAAAATGTTCTTTTTTAACATATATACAAGTAAAGATATTAATTATAGACTTAATTTAGTTCAAGTAAGGCCACCCTACATATTTCATTTTCCAATCTTTTTGTTCATTCCTGGACAAAATGTTTTAGCCTGTGATTATGCATGAAGAAAAAATAAATGTACCGCTGTTATGAAAGCATTCACAGCGGACATAAATTTCTTCTGACATTCTTATGTCCTAGGACAGGAGCAATGAAATCTCATTGTTGCAGGGAAATTATGAATCAATAAAGCACAAAGACAGCTGTGTCAGCCATATGAATTCAAACTATTATATAGAACAGCAAGTTAATTAAGAAAAGAAAATGGGATCACCAGTTTAGATCCAGACTAAGAAGTACAATGTCATGTTCTATTAAAACTCAGCTAAGCAGAATTGATATCGTAATTCCCCATATTACAGGCTTCAGTGGAACAGACTAACACTAGATGTCCAATTGTAAAATGTCCATCAATTAGTCTAAAAGAGAAAAAAGACAATAGCGTCACCACTTTATGTGAGGTAAATAAAAGATGAGGTGCAGGATCTCTCATCTGTTATTTGACATGATGATGAAGTAGGTAAAGCTACTGACCTGTTTCTCCATCATGGCCTTCTCATATTCCGCCTGTACCACATCCAACTCTGCCTGCTTGGCATCCAGCTCAGCCTGAGCCTTCTGAAGGTCCACATTAGCTATGGCCAGACGATTCTGCTGCACTGCCAAGTTAGCCTGAAAAAGAAATGGAAGAAAGAGTGACCAAGGGATCTGTGAGCACATAAAAAGCCTACAGGGGTCATAGTCAGTTCTCTATTGAGAGGGCTAACACAGAGACATTATGGAAAGGAAGACCGACTAGATAAGGTGAAGGATTTGACAAAAAGGGAGAGAGAAAAAAAGTGGTAAGAGTGCATGCTTTATTGGGTAAGTATCACCTCATTTGTGCATAAAACTCCCCGTGTTTTAACTCAGGTCATGCCAGACAGCACAAAATCAGTAAGTATTTAACTCAGGTCATGCCAGACAGCACAAAATCAGTAAGTATGGAGGTAAATGGTGGGAAGTATATCTTTTTTTTCAAACTTTATGTTTGACAGAGACAGCTGAAGGAATGTGGGGAAAAAGAGACGAGGAATGACACCGCAGCAAAGGGCTGCAGGTTGGATTCGAACCCTGGGCCCCTGCGGCAAGGCTTCGTACATGCTCTACCAACTGAGCTAATTGACACCCCGGAAGTGTATCTTTTTAATTTTACATGACCTGACATGATATGTCACAAGTGCAGATGGTGGGATTCAGCATTTAAGGAGCCAAACAGGAAATGCAAGAATGAAAAGTGTAAATAAACAGTGACAGAGAAGTGAGGAGAAGGGCGATGGAGGAGGAAAGCAGAAAGGATATTTTCTGGGTGAAGTTGGCATTGTGAATAAAGCATTGCAAGAGGTTTAGAGACAGACTTAGAGAAAAGTTGTGAGTGTGTCTAAGTGTGTGTGCATCCGAGTGTGTTTGGGTGGGCTGGGAACGAAGTGTGGAGCCTTCATTTAATATTTATGAACATCTGAGAGGACCATCCCTGCCTGTCTTTCTGCCTGTCTGTCTATCTGTCTGACTGTATCTCTGTCTGGCAGCTTGGCTGGTCAGCTTAAAGGAAAGCTGCTGCTGAGCTGGAAACCAGAAAATCAATTTCTTCCACGCTAAAGCAAAAGGTCAGAATCAAAGAGGAGAGTGAGAGAGTTCTCATGGAGGTTGTAGAGAATAAGAGAAAAACAGAATGTGTGCAAAAGAAAGAGATAAAGAGAGACAGACAGAGAGACAGAGAAAATGAGTGAATGAGAAGGAAGAAAGTCAGTGAGAGAGGATAAGGGAAACTAGGAGGGAAGTAGGATCGAAGAGAAATGGGTGATTGAAAAAGAAAACAGGGGTCACCAGAGACAAAAAGGTGCAGACAAGATGGAGAAAGTGGGATGTGGCAAGGGAAAAATAAGCAGAGGCCTGGTAACAAGGGGGAATGAAACTAGGGAAAAAAAGAACAACACAGTAACAGAAGGGAAAGCAGTGGTGACCAACAGGCAATGTATAGCTGCATTCACAGAATCGAAGCTTATAAATGTTGTCAGGCAACTCACATCCACAGACAGCACTGGCAGGAACACAAACTAGAAAAAAGGGGATCTGGGGTATTTGCATGTAATTACCGGGTTTAGTAAGCAGGTGTGTGAGTGCTGTGCCTTATTATTCAAGGATTTGGGGTACAGAGTATTCAGCTCTGCACCTTTCTGCTGTGTGTATGGACTTAATAATGACTAAATAAAAAAAATAAAAAAAGACTGACTCAATTAATTGGTGCAACTTGAATGTAAAAAAAAGATGTAACAGGCTTTGCATATCTCATCACATTTTGTTTCAGGAAGGCAGAGTTAATTCTTTTAAAAGTTTTATAATGGTGTGACTTGCAAGAACCAGATTATGAAATAATATGTTCCAATGAACATACAACACACCGGCTAAAGTATTATGTTAAGTTATGATCTGAAAATAACTCTCTATTTTACCCTACAGGGACTGATCTGAAGTAGCTAATATGTTCTGTTGGATATAATCTTTATCCACTCTCGGAGTGTACTTTGTGACTATGACTGGTACAGCCAGACAGTTTAATGCAGAAGCCTCAGGAGATCCACTTTAGGGTTGATACTAAAATTAAATAAAATTCAGACCGTGGGAGTTTTACTTGACAATGTTACCATTTTTATTTTTGTACACTCATGATCAATAGATATGAGGCCTGCCTGCCTGCCTGAGTACTGATGAAGAAAAACACACAAACTAACTAACTGTCTGTCTGTCTGTCTGTCTGTCTGTCTGTCTGTCTGTCTGTCTGTCTGTCTGTCTGTCTGTCTGTCCGTCCGTCCGTCCGTCCGTCCGTCTGTCTGTCCGTCCGTCTGTCCGTCCATTTTGGAGCACCTCTATTGCCTACGCCATCAGCAAATTGTTACTGCCAAAATGTAGGAATATGAATAAATCCTTTTCATGTCAGAGACAGTTTGTACTGTTTCTGTAGCCTGGAGCTTTTCTGCAGAAAAACAACTGCTCTCCTCTACCGTAAGTGTTCAAGATTCATCTCAGTGGAGGAGTGGGAGGCCGTAGACTGCTGTTGTACATGTCGTCACAGGGCGATGATGACAGGTGCATCACTTGATATTTTTACTCTATTTATAGTGATACACACTACTGTTAGATCGACTACACTGTATGTTACCTTTAAGGGTAGGACTTCCTTGTTGATGGAGAAGAAGGAGGCCATGGCTTTTGTCCAGGATGCAAGGCCGGCCACATTTCCACACACCCTCTTGGCTGTTTCAATGTTGTAGTCAGGCATGTCAAAATAAGGCTGTAGCAGCTCCACCATTTCCTCATTAATGGTGTCTTTGGGGAATTGCTGCAAGGGAGGCAGAGAGAGAGGAGAATAAAAATTGGAAGGGAGAGGGGGAGTGAGGAGGGATGATTTCAATGAATTAAAATAAGACTAATTTGAGTCAGTACACGAGGAACATAAATATTTTCCACATATGTAATTCATAAAAAATCATTCTGCATCTGGTACTTAGAAATGATGAATGTAAAATGATATGAAATGGAAAAAACTAAGAGAAAAATGATAAAGGGAGCTGAGGTGAGGAAATCAAAGATAGAAAGTGGAGCAGGTAATGTAAGCTGCAGAGGAAATGAGAAATGAGGAAAAAGTAGAGGAAACAGACAAGGAAGAGTAGCTCAAATGCAAAAATGAGGGACAGAAAGAAGAAAAAAGTTTGTGCAAGAATGGGTGAAAAAGAAAGATGGACAAAAGAAAGGCAGGGAAGCAAAAATATTAAAGATAACGTACATCACATAGTACAAGGTGCACAAGGGAAGATAAAAGACCTCATGGTGGTGTTGGGTGACAAGAGAGATGAGACAGAAATAGCAGAAAAGATTGTGAGAGAGAAGTAGAAGAAGATAGAGGAGAAGTTTGAAAAGAGGCATAAAAGTACAAGATGTTGAGGCAAATGCAAGAAAGTTGAGATCTTAAAAATGTTCTCTGTATATACCCACAAACATACGATTAGTTTTATGTTACCTGAGTTTATCTTACAACATAAGGGTCTGGAACTTAATTTCTATAGAATAAGCCTTTATATGTGATGTGTCAACAATAATTTTACCTCATATGGTATGGTTATGGTAAATAACTCTAAGTTATCCTACTAAGGATATCTCTCAGACAATGTGATTTAGGGAATTTTGTAGCATATATACCTTACTTCAATCTCAACTGTATAGATTAGATATTAGTGTGTGTACCTGCAGGCTGCCCAGGAAGTTTCCTGCTGTCATGAGTTTTAGGGACTCCTGCCATGACGGCGTGTTGCAGTTCTTCTCTGGATCGATCTTTATCGTGTTGACCCGCCTCTGGAAGAGTAGCAGCACGCAGTCCATGATCCGCATGATGAGGTGAGGGGGGCGACCAAGTGTTCGTACAGTTGCAATATCCGATGGCTTGATTGTCTAAGTGGGTACAGAGAAAAGAGACGTGAGATAGAGATATTTGGACTATATCCTAATGTTTAATGATGTTGGATAGCTTAGCATTTGTAATGGCCTAAGTGCATTTTACAGTCTATAATGAGTAAAACAACAAAAGCAATTATATTCGCCTATTTCTATAAAACAGCTGACTTAGTTTTATGTTATAATTACTGTTTGTGTACATGGGAGAACAGGAAATGAATAGGGTGAGAGGTAAATGGAGAAAGGGGATTTTATAAGACAAACATACTGGACCTACACAGCATATGCTAAAGGTGACTGAAGAGACAATTAACTGAGATGAGAGCAGCAAATAAAGTTGTTTGTTTTTCATTACATCTATTTATAAGATGCCATATAAAGTAAATTGTACGTAATACTGCAGTTTGAGGATATAAAGCAGAGAAAGTGTGCAGAGGAAATACAATCACAGTCACTGATGAGGAGAAATGGAGGGGAATTAAGAAAACATGGAGACTATAAGTACAAACTCCAGCATAATGAGAGTTGTGCAGAGCAGGACAGAGAATTACTTCGAAGGACTGGTTAAAATAAGAGACAGCAGGAGAGAAAGAAAAAGTCCCAGTGAGAGTTGTTTGGCTGCTTTGTCAGGCCCCCTGCCTGCTCGAACTCATCTCCTTGTTTTTGCTCTCCCCTCCCTGCTCCATTTCCACTCTGTTTTATCAACGCAAGTGTAGTGTGAATTTCCCACCAGAGAGTCAGCAGGCAGACAGTCTGGTTTATCTTACTCTTTTACAAACTCTTCTTCAATCCTCTATTTAGTCTCCACTCAACTGCCTTTTATGAAAATGCCCTAAGGTAACTGATATTCACCACTTCATTTTAGCTTAACCAAATCCTAGGTACTACAACAAAAATATATGTGCATTATATACCCTAATGTCTTACCTTGGACATTTACACACCACTCTATGCCACGGCATTAATCTTTAGGCTCTGAGCTCAGCTAATGTCATGGCATTACTCTGTTAGCAATATATACTTACCTACAATATAATTAAAACATACCTGGTCCATAACAAGTCAGCACTGGACCCATAGAATCAACAAATTAAGAGTCTAACTGTTGTCAAACAAAACAATGGTAAGAATATCTGAGTATGAGTTGCAGTTTTTGACCAGGCAGAAATTTGTAATGTTATTCCTATGAAAGCTCAATGTTGTATGCTTGTGTTGATTTTTATCAAAGAGATATATCCAAATAGATAACATTTATTTTTCAAGGAAAACTTAAAGCATAAATAATTATACCAGCTCTGTCCCAAGTGCACAGACCAGCTATAATTAACAGGAAGCCAATTTTGGGAAATGCATAAGTAAACAAAACGGTTGTGTAGCTGAACAGGTATGTCAGATAAATTAGTTTTAGTTCTATGGTCGTGTGCACAACAGCTCTATTTAAAACTCTCTAGAGCACTTGAAAAATACATGATCAAAATGTTTGATCATCAATCCAAATGGACTGCCCAAGGGTTTCCTGTTTGGAAATATAAGGTTTTCATCTGCAACGGCAGGTTGAGAATTCTAATCAGAGACCTGCCATAGGAGATCTGTATGCAACCATCTACCCAGGAGGACAGCTTTAATTACAACACAGCTCCAGGCCCCAGAGCACCATGCTAACTTTAGACACACCACAGTGGGAAGCCTGTAGGCAAAACCTGCATGCAGCTGCACTCAGGAAGTCGCAGAGTGTTCCAAGTGAACACTGAACCAACACAAAGTGAGGAAGCAAAAAAAATATTGCTAGGCCACTCAGAGGAGGACAATAAACTTCTCCAACACAGTTTACTGACAATTCCTAATCTTCTGGCTATCATTTAGGGCAAACCTGGACAGTATACAGAGGTAGCAGTAGTCATTGTGAGAAGCTGCAGTGCATGATATAGCAGGCCTGAATGACATCAAATTAAAGCATTGTGTGGGTCTGATTAAAGCTTCTGGAAATGTGGCTTCAAATAGCTGAAAGTAGAAAGTCTGAGTGAAAATATATGTTCATTACTATTAGAAAACCTTGTTCAATAACAGCTCATATTGCTGTTTAGACCATTTCTCAAGACTGCGTAGGCATGGCAGATAACATATTGATTGACATTTTCCCCTCATGAGTACCAACAGGAAGCTAAGCAATAAACTGCTGTAAGTGGAGGAGCAGAAAGACATATTTTAGCCACCTAAAAAAATCATTGACTATAAAGATGGAGAGAGCACTCTTGGTGCAGCTACTGACAAACCTCTGTCACCATATAGCTTTTTTAATAATCTGGAGTCTGGTAGTGCAGCATTGGGATAGGATAATGCAGAGCATGTAGCAAGAGGTGTTGCTGTATGGCACATGATGAATGAGAATTAGAATCAGTCAGCCAGTTTTTCAGTCTATAAACACAGTGATTTGTAGACAATTTTAAATTAATCTCTAAACTAGGTGGTAATACCAGTCTTGTTCATAGCAACATCCCGGACCAGGTAAGATAAAAGATGCAACAGTTGAACCAAATCATCTAGAGCAGGCATGTCCAAAGGCTGGCCCGGGGGCCAATCATGGCCCGCAGTGAGATTTCATGCAGCTCGCAGCTTAGTTTTTATAATGTATTATTTATGGCCTGCTAGGATTGTCAGATACTGTATGGCTGATAGATTTGGCTTTCTTGGTTGCCATAACGAAGCATTTGAATGCACTAAACGTTAACCTCTAAGGACATAACTGTGTTATGTACCTATAGATGTGACACAAAATATTACTTTCTGAATGATTTTGTGAAAGACGAGCAAGAGTGATATGTTTTAAACTTAAATGTTAACACACTTTGCATTACTCATAATAAGTCATGTTTACAATGAACATGAGGTTCAGATCTGTATAATTTTCATGCATGTTTAATGCATTCCAATACAATTTATTCTTGGTTGGTTTTTAGATTTGTTTATGCCTGACTGGCTTAGATTTGGTTACATAAAGATGATAATTGTGACAATGAAAATAACTTTGTTACAGAACAGTGCATTTGTATGTAACTTTTATTGGTATTTTTTTTTTCACATGTCAGATCTGGCCCTCTTTAAAAGAAGTTTGGACACCCCTGATCTAGATTTCCAACAGTTGAAAAGAGAAGACATAAACTGGCAAACTAAATAGTTTCTATGGGCAGTCCATCATTCTTTAAATCATGTTTTTAGTTACAAAACAAGTCAGGGATTAGATCAGTCCACCTGGGGACCCTATATTCAACATTTGTCTTTCTAAGTCCCTTACCTGCAGAGCAGCTTCTGCTTCCTGGAGAGCTGGCCGGGCAGCTTCAAGTTTCTCTTCAGCGATGGCTTTGTCAGCTGAGATACTGTCTACAATGGCTTGGGCCTTGTCCTTCACTTTCTGCACCTCCACCTTTACTCGCTCTGCTGCCTGGGCTTTTACTGTCACCTCCTTCAAAACCTGGCACAAAAAGTAAACATGGCCATGAATCAATGCAATCTCAACTTTCATCATTTCTTTCATATCAAACAAAACCTTTATTCAAAACAAAAACAGCTGGTAACAACATGTTTGTCTGTTATCACTTGTGTCTAATAACAGTGACACTGGTGTCTAAAATTATAATAACAACTGGAAAACATTTTGGACCCTATAATACAGAGAATTTGTCTTGTTTTACACACTGCATAACAAGAAATCGTCAAGCATATTAAAACCATCTGCAACAATAAACCCCACTGTTTAGTCTTTATTAATTTGAGATTATAAATAACAATCTCTGAACCTAGACAGATAGACAGACGCATGCACTCACTCACTCACTCACTCACTCACAGAAAAACACTCTCCTGCTTGAAGCCTACCATATCAGCCTTGTCATTGGCAACCTGTAGCTCCTTCTCTTTCACCTCCAGCTCCTTGCTGAGTGCTGCAACAGACTCTGATGCCTCCTTCAGCTTCTGGAGACCAGTGTTCATCCTAAACACGAGAAATATTAAAACATAATCAGTTAGGTTGCCTGCAATTCAAGCACGCGCCTTGAACCTTGCTATATAGGAGGCATCTGCCCATCTACAACTAAGGTCCTGTTATACAATAACAATAATGTATATAATTACAGAAAAGTATATCATTGCTTTTACCATTTGCTATGCAAATACAAGCAAGATGCAGCATTTACTTTTTATGAATACCCCCTGTTTTCTTTGTATAGCATCTATATTTTATTTTTGCATTTGTATTTATATTGTGGTTTTATCTTTGTCTATACTGATGCTATACCTATACAGTATTAGGACCAGCACCTCATTGAGGCCCCCTGTAATTTTGTTGTGTTTACAGTATGTCTGTATGCTTTGGCGACGTCTAACTTCATTAGGGCCATCAGGGAGTTTATAACTATTGACTAAGATTGGGTTCAATGTGTGGCACAGTTCTTTCAAAGATATAATTAACTAATTATGCCTTATATCTGGCCATACGATGGTTACTAAGAGGAAGTATAGACAATAGATTTAAGATTCACATACTTTAATAATCTATTAGTATTTATTAAACTTGCAGCTGTTGAGCTAACGACTCTAAAGTGGAATAAAAGACATCTTAAATTCTACAAAAGCTATAAGCTATAAGTCTATAGTATGTGTTAATATTGTAATTATGAGTATAACAAATCTTTTACTTAATCCGTAAATCTGTTTACCTGTTGGCCAAGGTCTGGACTTCAGACCTCTTCTCCTTATAGATGGTCTTGTAGCCTTGAATGAAGGACAGGTAGGACTTTGGTGTAACATGGGTGGACCGTCGGTATCTAGTTTCAAATTAGATTGCATTAAATTCATTTTCTGTTATTTTAAAGCAGGAAAATCATTTGCACAATGTTTGAACCTTTTTTAACGTTCTATTTAATCTAGTTATTTGTTGCACTGTCTAACATAGTTATAACAAGTTTGGATCACTGCCATAGCAAACACAGAGAGACAGTCTGCTTAATACAATACTGTACCTCTGGAAGTAGTCCACACACTTTTCTGCCACACCATCCTGAAAGGAACCCATACACTGGACTACTTCACTTTTAACCTGAGATGAGCAGTCGATGTCATAGACTGACAGGAAGTGCTCTGAAACTGAAGGACACAAAGATGGAGCAGGGAGAATGAGAGAGAGCAGAAAAATACAGAGTGGAGAGTTGAAATTGATTACGCAAGCTAGATTTTTCTGTTTCTGCTCAATATCCTGACACGTAAGAAATTCCAAGTGATTATTTTCCAGACATAAATAACTGCATAATTGCACAGGACATTATGGATTATTGGGTACATGTATTACTACAAGTGTCATGTGTCATTTGTTTGATAAAATATGAAATAGGCATTAAGAAACAGAAGGGAAGAGCAGGGGATAATTGGAAAATATTGACATTTTCACAATTCATTTTTGAAAAGCAAACTGACAAGCAAAAAAATTAAATTGAAAATAGCTGAAAGAGTTAGGCTTATGAAAAATATAATTATGATCTATATCAGTGTAGACATTTCTAAACAAGGTTTTGAAGCCACGTCTATAAGAGTAATAATAGACACGACAGATGATAGACAATTGTAGTCATGGTGCTGATTTACTGATGCCATATCGTCATCTAACAAAGACAATTTGAGCTGACTGAGTAATAAATCAGTAATGTTGTAATATTAGAGCATATTTACAGCCCTGACAAAAATAACAATAGACACTCTAAAAGCAGAAAAGAGCACAGGGATATATTAGGAAACAAATGCTACCATTCAATCATATTAACATAACATTTAAATTGTCTGCGAAATGTACCTGCAACAAGAGCATCTTTTGGCCACCGGCTGAACCAGTCCATGGTGCAACCAGATATCAGTGCTGGAAACTTTAATGCCCGGTTGCGGAACTTTTCCCCAACAGGCGAGAAGCACAGAACAACATGGAGATTATGTCGGACTCGCGACATGAAGTATTCATATAGGTTTTCATTGGTTGGTGGTCGCCTGGGAAACTCCCGCTTCATAACAGGGATGAGATCACTGAGGATCTCGTCAATCTCATCCCGAGCAAATAAGTTGGACACCTGAGGTTAGAAACACACACAGCAATTAACATCAAATTATACTATGCATCTTTATCATCTCTTCTTGATCATCAGTATCAGCAGTTTGTTTGATAAAAAGACCTTCCAAAATATAAACAACATCAAGAGGAAATCATATGTAGTTTCACACTATTAAGCGTTATGAATTCAAAAGCAACATTTCCGCTGTAGAACATATTGAAAATTAAACCCCTGAAAGAGAGATTTCATCACCTACAGTACTCAACTTTTAAACTTGTACCTCTAACTTCTGACATTTGACTCAATTACTTCCTCTGACCCTTTTCCATATTCTTTACATAGCTGATTGGTGTATTGGTTAATTTATATTTACTTACATATACAGATGGGTTTTAACTGAAATTGGAAATTGATTTAAATTCCCTTTTGGACATGTTTTTTTTTTTCACCCATTGGTAAGGCACAAAGCTGCAGGCCTTGCTGATCCTCTCCACAATACCTTAGTCCAAAAATCCCAATTCAGGGATAACACACCCACCATTTCCATGTTTTACCTAAGGGGATAGTGGTGCTGCATCCTTTCACTTTGCTTTTTGCGCCTTTTTACTAAATCCCTAGTTATCAAGACAGACAGAGAGTAAGAGGAGAGATCAGGAGAGAGACTTGGGGAGGCATAAAGTGTTGTGGTTAGAATCACCAACGTCTGCTGGGCTACTCTCACATAAACAACAACTTCACACTAACAGCTCACTCTTCCTTTATTCAGTTCTCATCTCCGTCACTGTCTCTCACACACAGTCATCCTAACACTGCTATACAAAGTTTTCTCTCTCTCTCTAACAAACACAAAGACAACAACACATCTGTCACCTGCACACAAACAACACCCAGACACAAACTCTCCCCTGGTCCCCATTTCTATTTACCTCCCGTAGTAAAACAGCTGCTGCATAAATTGTTATTCAGGAAGGCGGGAGAGTAGCAGGGAGAGGAGTAGGTAGAAGAGAGGGTGGGTAGGGATGCTATCATGATGAGGACAACTATGATCTGTCTGTCTGACTGACAGATAATGCGTAAATGAAACAACAGAGCACAAGTTGTATACACATTGAATCGAATAGCCTATTTAACTGTATTTTCAGTTGCAGTCAATATAGGACTAATATTGCATGTTTCCTTGTAGTGGCATCTTATTTTATCATTTAAACATTATGCGTATTGTATCAAACATCCTATGCAGAATCAGCATCAAAAAGTAGGGACTAAAAGATGAAGTTAATAAACTAAACCATTTCACCATTGCCAAGATGTTAAGCTTCTTAAGTTGCTCTTTGCCTTCTACGGGTTATGTAAGCAGTACAAATGTAATCAGGATCACAGTCTTTAATTTGTAAACTGTAAAATGATGTGGAGTGCAAGATGAGCTTTATGCCTAGCGTTAAGATATTGTTGTAAAACAGGGCCTGTTTTCACAGCTTGT
This sequence comes from Larimichthys crocea, assembly GCF_000972845.2. NCBI lineage: Eukaryota > Metazoa > Chordata > Actinopteri > Sciaenidae > Larimichthys > Larimichthys crocea. The sequence goes on from NC_040023.1 coordinate 22,012,735, forward strand.
TGCCCCCACAGGACATTAACATCCAAGCAGTGGGAGCTGGGAAGAGGCAGGCAGAACGCAGCAAGGCTCCTCTGTTAGCACAGAGCAGCAGTAGGAGTAGGTACCTGATGGAGAAGCAACTGGGGGCGAGATACTGCATATACTTTACATAGCTTGACATGTTAGTACTAATACATACTAATTAGTTTGTCTGGTCCAGTCAGCTTTATACCAGAGTTTCTGAATAATCTTATACTGCTTAGTACTCTTTCAACATTTTCAATTTAAAATTTGGTCTCTATTTATTGTAATGGCATCTTTGGTAAAAAGGTCATTGCAGTGGTGTTTTTGTAGCACTATCTGAAAGGACAGTTAGGAGGAAGGAAGATAAAAAGAAGATGAAGAAAATGTAGGCAGGAGGAGAATACACTGGAAGTGCAAGCAAGGAAGAAAAATTATTATCTGAAGAAGAGATGTAGAGGACTTACAGATCAGTATGAAGGGGCTTCGAGGCACAAGAATGACCAGGAAAAAAAGGGAAGGTTGAGGAGACAAAGAGGACAACAATAAAGAGTGGGACTAGTGAATAGAGGGAAGTCGGGAACGAGAGGGCAACAAGGGAAAATTCAGAGACAGAGCAGCAGAAAAATCAATGAGAGGACGAGGAAAAGGATGAGTAAAAGCAGGGAGAAAAACACAGGGCAGCCAAAAAAGAGGAGTAGGTGTGAAGAAAAACAGCAGGGAAAGATGTATGAGTAAGACAAGAGGAGGGAGAAGAAAAGAAAAGTGCTTTGGAAATGCTTTATTTAGCCGTGTTAGACCACAGCCACTGGATCCAGTACAATGGATGATTCCAGGACTGTAGCTGAGAAATGAAGCTACTTGATGTTGAAGCTACTTGCTGCTACTCAGTGCTATTGTTGCTACAGAGTAATAGAGAAAAAAAGCAATTCTGCAGCTGTAATGCAGAGTGCTGTAGTGCAGCTGTGTCTTCTGTCAATTACAGCTTCAATTCATTACATCCAAATCGATGAGAAAATAATTGTGAAATGCTATCATACTGACAGGGAAAATGCAATTTGCTTTTTAATTTGACTGAAACGAAATAAAGCGCACTGCTTATAAACCAGATGAAGACAACATAGTTTTTGCTTCTCACGGTCTGTGCTGTTACTGCATTGGTATAGTCATGAAATGTTTATTTAACTCACGGTCGAATACCAGCTGTCAGCTTAAGCGGCACAACAAAAGTATAATTGAAGCTTTTGTGCTGAACAAACTAGATGATGCAAATGTAAGTATCTGAGTGAGTGCAGCGGCTTTGCATATGCACCGTAGCTTTTGCTCATAATAAAGGGTATAAAGTGTTTAGTGTGTTGATTACTGAAAAAGCTGTAAAAACACAAATGTGCCAGTACATTCATTAAAACATAATTAATCAGAAAAACAAATTAGTGCAAAGAACAGATAACACATATTTTTCTTCCTACCACCACTCTTATTATTGTATAGCCAGAGATAGCTGTTTTCCATCCAAACAAGAGTTGCTGTCTCTGTGCTTATTCTGAGACTCCATTTGGTTCACCTGCTTGATTTGCCCTCTGCCAAAAAATTGCATATGGTTTTTAAGTAAAACCAGAGTTTAACTGGCTCTAAAAGTGGCTCCTGTAGCCACTTTGTTTTATTTCCCATGTAATGAAGGCATAGTAGAAGATAATAGTATCAGTCAGACCCTAAGCTGCAGACCTTTAAAGAATTAGCACCTGCCATGTGTACATGATGCATAATGCTGACCTACACTATATTTCTTGTGTTATGTGTTATGTTGTATATCCCTTAATGAAGAATGCAAACCAAGGGGGATCTTTTACAGTAAGGGCTATTGAACTCGCGGAGGGTCTTGGGGCATCAACAACAGCTTGTCTTATTAAATGTATTTCACATACAGTATGTGAGTTAACATAAAAAAATAAAATAAAATAAAAAATTGCATGCATTCATGCATGTGTGATTTTGTGTCTTTTTTTCCATGTGTGTGCTCCTGACCTCTCCAGATGATAGGACGTTGTTCATGTACTCGAGGAAGGACTCATCTTTGATTTCGTTGTCAGTGAAGATGAAGCTGATGCCTTTGCCATGTTGGCCAGCTGTTCTGTACAAACCCTTCAGGTCATCCATCAGGTTGGCTGTGTTGTATGAGCTGGTAAAGAAAAGAATACATAAAGCTAATGCACACTTATTCTTTTACTGTTTCTGTTATTAACAGACATAGCAGAAATCAAATAAAAACAGTTTATATGTTTGTGAGTATATACACATAACTGTATGAAAACATATGATGTTAGAAATTATATACTGCTTGAAATAAGGGTTCCATCACAGTGTGTAATTACAACTTATTACTTATCCCTGTGTATTGCTAAAATATTTAGTACTGTGCTTAACTCCAATATGAAAATAAAGATCATTACACAACACATCTCTAAATATTTTGGGATTATATTATTTTGAACAGTAATCTGCAAACCTGGTTTTGAATATGTAATGTAATGTAATCATTGCAGCCTTGCAATAGTAAGTGTGACATTGAAAGATGTCATTTGGATTTTCAAGTTGCAGATCCTTTGAAGTGATAAAATGTGAATTGACCTTTCTGGCTTTAAGAGTGGTGAAGAAGAAGGAAGCAGTGTTCTAGTTGTTTATGTGCAAAGTTAAATTATTGAATTGCAAAGTTGAATTATTGCGAGGGAGATGGAAAATAAGCAGAGTGTAAACAGTGTAAAAGTGAAAAATGAATGGGTGGGATTAATAGCAAAATATATGGGTTAGGAATTTAAAGCATAAAAATAAACTATTAAGAAAGTAACAGAGTTAGGATGACACTTTCGATGGATAGTTTCCATGAAAGAAATGGGAACATTTAGGTTTCAGAGAATGAGAGTTGAATTGAGTCTCCACAAGAAAAAGAGACATAACTGTATTGGATGTACATGTTAAAGAAACTGCCTGTGTAGAAAGAGAACAAAAAGCAGGGAAAATAAAATAAAAAAATCAAGGTGCCTGTTTTCTCCAGAGTGTGATGTGCAGCCAGGAGGAGAAACACAAGGCTCATTCATATTAATACTAAACACTAAAATCTGTAAGGCAAAGACCAGACTTGAAATATGACAGCGACAAATGCACATGGGGACTGAGGGAGAAAAACATCTGACAGGTTGGGAGAGTGAGAGAAAGCCCAGAGTGAGACACAAAACAATGAGGCAAAGTGTGGAATGGAGCAAGTAGAGAAAAATGAAGAGGGAAAAAAAAGGAGATTTTTTTCTTATTCAGATGAATCAATTGCACTAAAAAAAGATTGTCATAGGAGACAATAATATTGTTTCACAGAGAAGATGGGGGGCCAGAGATGTAAAGATGTTATACAATAAATATCAATCAGATTCCAGTTCTTTCAGAAAAGAGCTGGTCTGAGCAATTAATGAATTCTGATTGCATCTCCTGAAAGATGAATAATGAATCGTTCTCAAATGTCAGAACTGAGAGAATATTCATACTGAAATGACAAAACTGAAATGGTTTTGATTTCATATTTTTCTATGGTGCTGAAGTATTTGAAAAAAAGACCAGGAGTGGCAGCCTCTTAACAACCATTTAGAGTTTAAACTAATTCACAAAGGAATTTTAAAGGATTTTGCTTGCAACCTAACTAGCCCTTAACTCAACAGCAAAAATTGAATAGAAAATAGATGGCATTCTTATGATAATAAAAATGAAAATAACTGCATTGCTGTGCAGAACGTTAAGTTTGCCTTTGCAAATGGGACCTTATAGTTTAGTCTAAAAACATCCAGAGCAGAATTTATTGAGCCTGAGCAGATATTGAATGAAATGTATCATTTAAAAGTCATGGACTGTGAAAAAAAAGTTAAAGACGCAATCCATTTTCAACAATGGATGTGTGTGTGTGTGTGTGTGGCATTGTTGGCGCATTGTTTGTGATCATTACCGTGTGAGAGTAATCTGAAAGATCTTGTATCCAGCTATGAAAGAGGCCAGCCTGGTCAGGCTCTGTTTGCCTGATCCCCCTACACCCACCAATAAGGCATTACCTCCAGGTGTTCGGATTATCCTGGATACCTACACAAACAAAACCACACACTGGGATTAATAAAGCAATTGTCTAAACGTGACAAGTTGCTCAAAAAAAGGAGAAAAAATGAGTGCAAGGGTGACAGAGTGGGAGCTTTTGTATGAGTGCAAGTGAATCTGAGCGAGCCAGAAAGTGCATAAAAGCTCCACAAATAAGGGTGTACTGAAGAACATCCTGAGGCTTGGAGGCTATTTTCACACACCTGAGGCTATACGCTTGATCATTCAATAAAAAAGGAGCATGCATTTGTCAGGTCACCAGAGACATAAATCGATGGGATGCCTGTGTCTCAAGGCTGAAATATATAATTTTTCAAAAGACTTTTTGTTCCAATCTGTAACATGGAAAGCTTGTGATATCTACTGTGAAAGCTATTACAATTTAAAAAATATATATTTAGTGTACCTTGACCAGATGTATCATGGCATCTTGAAAGAAGACCATGTCCATGCCAGTACCCCTAATGCTCTCATTGTAATGGCTCAGGAACATGTTAAGACGGTCCTTTAAACTCTCAAATGATTCCGTAGGTTCGTACACTTTGGGCAAATCGAAGTCTGAATCTTCTGGCTCTTCCCCTGTGTGGAAAAAATATTTTACATTAAAAGGATCACAATATAAAAGCAAATTCCTATATTTTTTAATTAAGATAATACAACAACAATGTTGAAATGTCCCAGTGCTTTGTCTTTTTGATTTAACAGTACCTGTTGCCTCAGGTGCGTCTCGTAGAAAATCAACAAAGTATCTGTCTTGTCCATAGTCCACCATGTTCTTGTGCTCCTCACCAAGCTCTTCCTCTACCAGCTTTGCCAAAGCCTGGTCGAACCAGTCCACATCCTCAGGCATGGTAAATCTGTCAGCTATCACACGTTTGCACTCGTGCTTCCACAATGCTAGCAGCACCTGGGAATTATGTTTATATAATGTAATTATGTTTATGCTTATTATTGCTGTTATTCAAGCCAACTAATGCAATCCAGCAGCACATGTGAGTGTTGCTACTGAATTAGCTAATTCAGCTCTACTGCATACAAAGATATAGAGAGCATAGCATGTGACAAAAAACACTACTGGATTAGAAGGAACGCTTTATTCTTTGATGGAATCAGGCGGAAAAATATTCACACGAGCAAAGAAAAGCATTGAGCCGGAACACTAGATCTGGATTTATTTATGCTGAAATCCATTAAGACAGACATTGATTAGGCATATTGATTTTAGGAACCCTGCACATACAGCAACCTCATCATGAAATAAAACGCTGGGAAAGTTCTCTTCATTTATATTATTCTATTTTGTTCAAGTGGTTTAGTTTGTGAGTCCGGGTGTCAGGAGGGATGTTGAGCATATTTGCTTAGACCCTGAGCAGCCTGAGGTAGAAGATATATTTCATTGTTTTCAATTATTCAGTAAGGCCACAAACCAACAGGGATTTGGCCACCTCAGCAAGAATTGAACTCGCCATGCTAGAATTTTCAATTCTTCCATGCCAACACTTCTGTCTCTCTCCAATGCTGTAAATAAATAATATGTTTTAATACATCATGTAGTCATACAGATATCTTTCTCTGTCAGGGTTTATTGTACTCTGTACCACACTCCACTGCACTATGTCACATCTCTCTGTGTTCTGTTAGCACACAAGAAACCAGGAACTCATGTTAAAACACCTGGTTACTATAAAACCTGCATTTACGTAGAGTAGCATGTGTTAGTTCTAAGGCTGGCATAAGTATTACTTATACAAGACCTTTTTTAGCCTTTGGCTTGATGTCATAGTTAAAGGCTTATGTCAGTTTAACTTTTTACTACATTAGATATTTTATCAGTCTGATTTTTTTGTTATTTACATTATACATACATTCTTGCAAAACCCAGTAACACATGGTCAAGAAATCAGCTTTAACCAGTACAAATCTAGCCATGTTAACCACCTTATTTTATGTTATCAAAAAAACAAAAAACAAAAGAAAACTGACTGTCAATTAAGCGCTTAAATCTTCTCACCTGGACAGAGCTGACCACCTCAGCATTGGTATTGAGCATGCCTTGCCAGATCCGGGACAGATCCCTCAGGTTGAAGATGTAGTGGAATTTGGCTGGAGTTGGAAGCATCTTGATCTTGGTCAACTGCCAGAGACGACGGGTCAGGGACACCAAAAGGGATACAGTACTCCGTACCTCACTAGCAAAACCGCGACGTGCACAGAAGTGGCCTTCACCAATCACACCTATATAAAAGGGTTAAATGTGGGATAGGTGTCAAGTTGAAGGTGGGAAAGTGACAACACTGTACATACTGTCTGGCTTGTGAAATAAAATTCATCAAACAGTTATCAAATTATTATGTTACGTTGTATTACAATTATGTAATAACAAATACTAACTTTGAAGGAGAACAATGAATGTCTCTAACTGCAAGGATAATATCATTTCCTGATTAGTGTACTTCTTCTTACTTAGTACAGTATTATAATATATAGTAGTTTAGTTAGTTGGCATTCTTTTTACTAACCAAATATCTTGTCAATGGAAGTATTGGAGGGGAGGGTACAGTTAAATATGGAGAACTGCCTTTTCAGTCTCTGTGGGATGTCATTACGGCCTCCTCCTGGATGGATCATAGCTGCCAGAAATTGAACATCCACAATATTGGTGAACTCTCCTGGTTTCTCGAGATTGAAAAACCCATTTTGCTCCATAAGCTGCCTGACAATCTCATTGGTCACCTATAATGAAGGGCAAAAAAAGTAAGCTCTAATCAAGAAAAAGTTTATTTGTTATTAGTTCATATTAACATTTGTCTTTGCTGTTATCATCAGTTTGTTTAATTGTATAATTTAATCAAGACACATAAATGTGCAAAATTAAATTGTCTATTAAATAAAAAAAATAATTGAAACAAAATTACCCTTAATGCAATTCCAGAAGAAAAGGACAAAACTAGAAATGTGTCATTAATTGAGCTAGATACTGAAAGGATATGTTTAGTATTTCAATTAACTGATGTTAAAATGATCCATAACCTGATCTCCCCATTCGTTGATGACAGGCAGGTTGATATCATCTATAAAAATGGACATTTTCTTCCCAGCAGGGGGTCCATAAGTGGTCCCCATCCTCTTATCCACATAGCTCTCTACTGTCCTCTAAAAAAGGAGGAGGGGGAACGAAAACAATAAGACAACACATATGGAGATTAAAAAAAACACAGCAAAAAGCAAGAAGAGGGAAAAGAAAAGGACAGATCTTGTACATTCCACTCATATATAATCCATAGCATGTGCACCTTAGCTATGCGCATAAAAAAAGATAGCAGTCCTTCCTCCAGCCTGCACATGATTAATCAAACCAGACATCAATCAATACTACTTTATAAGTTCATGATAATCCATGACAAGCTAACACATATGTAGAGACATTCATCTTCAAATGAAACTGCAAAGAATGAGACAGAAAGCTGTCAAACCTAAAACAATAAAGTAGAGACAAAGCCGTCACTTCTGTTTTACCTGGAACATGAGCGGTGTGGTTGCAGAAGAGAAGTTGAGACTCTTGCCTATGTGGGTCTCAGGATCATACTTTGACATATAGCTCTTGATGATAACAGTCTTGGCTGTTCCCTGCTCTCCAATCAGTAAAACAGCCTAGGAAAAAGTATATAATTTATGATACTTTAATTCATCAGGGTAGTTTTATGTAAGACACAACTCTATATACACACAGGTAATGAGAGAGAAAGATAAGAAAGGGAACCACTTTTATTGCATGCATACATGCAAATACACACTGGCTGGATGATGAATGCCACGTGGTGGATCATTTCATGGGCTTTTAAATAGTATATTGACCACAGCATTTTAATCTGGTCAGTTAGAAGAGCTGTGCTGCATCCAGCCATGCTGCCATGGTATTGATCTGAAACATGTGCATGTGTGTGTCAACTCAGCTCTATCCAGAAACAAATAAAGCATTATACACTGAACAGAGAAGAGATTAAACAGCACTAACATCTCTAAAACCTCATAATAAGCCTTAAAGAAGCCATGAAAGGGATGTTTATCTACTAAATGTTCCAGTTCACACCTTCTTTTTAGGTATGTGGTAATTGAAACATTAGTCAATGTTTCAGTTAATAAAATGAAAAACATCATATCAACACATCCAGCATCCACCACATGGCACACTACCTTTATGGATGTAGCCTTTAATTTCTGACTGGCAATAAACAGATACACTACTTTTGTTTTCATTAAGCAAACCTCACCTTGCCCTGCTTGGCAATGGTCCGAATCAGAAAGTCTGTTCGAACATTGTCCACATTGGGGACCAAGATCGAGCTGTACTCTGGGGTGGATTCAGATGGATAAATGTACTCCTCCATTCTGCTGCTCCAGTGAACCCAATGACCTGAAGAATAAGAAGAGTACATTTGCATGCATTAAAAATTTAAACTGTGGTGTAGAAATTAGTACAAACTACGACAGTGACACATCCAAGTTTTCTTCCTATACAAGAAATATTTCAATTTTTCATGGTATGATTTGATGCACCTGCTGCATAAACGTGCAACATGAAGCAGAATTCTTATGGTTGTTAAAGAACAGCTTTGATATTCCCTGGCATCTAATCTACATCTGTTTATCAATGTATGCATACCATCTGCTGTGATGTGGTAGTCAAACATGGTGTCCTCACTGTCAAGAGGAATATTTGGCAAGTTTAGACAGATACTGTCATTTCCTCTGAGCCAGATCTCCATCTTTCTCCGGTCGTCCAGTTCCAGTAAGGCTCCAGTGCTCCACATTAGGGCAAAGACATACAGCCGCTCCAAGTGCTCTCTGGATAACTCACCACAGTGCTCCTGTAAAGTAACGCCTATTTTAGATGAGGGACTTTGTGCAAACAATTAATCAAGCCATCTGACGAGGTCACAATAGATGCTTATTTTCATAGACCCTCAAATAATTAACTGAATTAGATAAACTTGGACACTGCAATACGTAATTATTACTAATCAACATTACTGATGTAAAAATTGTTCAAACTCAATAACATGAAGGTCAAATTTGTTACTGCCAGTTTTACACCCTACAGTAATTACATAAAGTGTCATAATTACAGCTTTTCATAGCTCCGTTGGTGGAGTTGCATTTTCTCCTGATATTATAAAGACTTACAATTGGAATCATTTTTCAATCAATGCGATTAAAAAGTACTCCACTTACATTTGTTCAAGTTGCACAACCTGAAGCAAAATAAGTATTTCACAGATCCATTAGCTTCCTAGTGCTATCTGCACCATGAATGGGAATCCTGTTGTAACATCACCTTTGGTATGAGCCCCTGCAGCATGTTGATGCACTGCATGATGACAAAAGCCTCTAGCATGTCCATCTTGAATTCTAGTGACTGCACACTAAATCGGTAAAGCTCAGAGAAGGAGGAAGAGAAGAGTCCCCTCAGAACCTCTGCTTCTTGGGGAGAACGTTTCTTCAACCAGCCCTGAAAAAAAGTATAAATGTAAAGTTAACTGTATTTCTTTCTGTTAAGCAGTTAACCAAATCGTGTTGAGTCTGATTTTAGTTTTACTTTTGTGAAATCAGAATTTCATGTAGTAATTTCACCTCCAGTATAGGGCTCCAGTTGAGCACAGAAGAGCTCATGAATACCATGCCGTTGCGTGAGACAGTGGCTGGAGAGGCGTTGTCAATGTTATGTGGCTCAAAAACCACTTTGCAGTTGGGGGCCATGGGTATACGGTCTCCATTTGCAAGTGTGAGAGTTCTGTTGTCGTCCAAAACTGAGTTTAGGTTTTCAATCCAGATGGCATCAACTGGTCCATCGAGGACTATCCATATGTTCTCTCCTGAGAGAGAAAACAGTGTTTTTGTTTCTTTATATGGATAAGAATATGATATGATGCATGACCTAATACCTTCACAAATAATTTGCTCGGTGGCAGCTTGAAAAGGCCTCTGAATGTGCAGTTAGTGCACAGAAAAAGTGGCACCACACTGCTGTCTCTGCTCAGTAGGGAGTTCAAAATGTCACCTTGTTCATATGGTGTGGCTCTACAATAAAAAAAAACTACCTTGGCACTTGGCCAAGAATCACAAGAGCAGACATGGATCAATGTTGTTGTAAATATACATTTTAATATGCTTCCTCTTTTGAAGTAAAAAACACTCAAACATAAAAAAACAGCTCAGACAAACATAATCAAGATGGATGTAAGGGGGAAAAAAAATACAGTAAAGCTGTATGTAATTGATGAATGTGATTCATGCTTCTGTGAGACGTACCGTGGTTCGATGTAGATGTTTAATGTTGTGTTTAATGTTTAATTGTTTAATGTTATGTTGTGATCACTGACCTAAATGATTTGGTTCTAAATCAAAGGACTCAAAAGTTATTTATTACCAAATTGTCTGCTTCTACACTGAAGTCAGATGTAACAGAACAGGCTTGGGATGCTGTTGCTACATCTGTTGAATCACAGCCTATTTTCACAAGGCATTTCTTTTCCTTGTAGAATACTTCACTTAGAAGCCCAGTCACGACTCCACATTGTCTACTTTTCTGCTGCACAAGTGAATAGTATGAACAGCAAGCAGCTGCACAGCAATCGACAAAACATAATGGATATGCATCTCACTCAAATGTATGCATCTGTAATGCAACAGCATTAGAGCAGGCACTCGATATATCAGATGCATATTTTGACACAAAAACACAAAATGTATATTCATGTACACGCATTTTTAATGAAGTGGGTAGGATTAGGACTGAGTAGAAAGATAAAACAACTGTTGGTGCTGCTTTGAACTATGGATGCCAGAATGTCCCTAGATATTTAAATTTCTCTGGAACATAGTATAGTAACGCACTAGTTCTAGAAGAAAGAAGAAAGACGAGTAAACCCTAGATTACTAGGAGTACTAATGAATCATTTGAGAATTCATTTAACTCAGCAGGGATCCCTCTCATGTTTTCTTCCTTCATGTTATTTAACTTGAGGATGCTGTGATGAAACCATGCTTCCTTATTTACCCATTAAATAGTCATTACAGCATGTGGTAAGCTTCCTATAGACCTTATAAAGATGAAATATTCTCCAATTTAGACAAAATCATTCAAAAGCATTCTGCAGCAAACTTTATTCATGCCAGCTCATCTCACCTCAAGTATGAAACCGATGTTGAGTAAGCAACTTTTCTGACCTTTCTTTGCTCTCAGTGTTTTCCTCCAAAGTGTAGAGAAGATGCCGTCAGTCCAGTCATTTGTGGCCACATCCAGTCGACCAAACATCTGAGGTGCTGTGATGGCTTTGGGGTTCATGCGCATCTCTTTGTGAGGATGGCCACACTCTAAGAGAAGATAGACATTTACAGAGACATTTGGAAAGTAAGCGTATCCAACACACCAAATTTATGAAATCAGGAACATGCACACAAAAAACAACTTAACAACGAAGTAACAAGGTGTTACTTTAAGTTTAGAGGGAAAAGTGAGATACTTCTCGCTTTGTCTGTCACACAGACAACAACATCAACCTATTTGTCATGTGTTTGTGTCTCTCTCTGAACATGCATCCCAAAACATGCACAAAATTCTACCTGTCATAGCTTTCATCAGTGTGTGTATACAAGTTGTCTTTCCGGCCCCACTGGGCCCCAGGGCCATCATGCCATGTCGGACCCTCTGAGTCTCAAACAGCTGGATGACCTTCAGCTTCCAGGGAGGGTGATTGATTAGGCCTGCATCCTCAACCTAAGAGAGCATGATTATATTATACACATCTACAGTTCTACTATTATTATAATACTGTACTGAACAAAATAAAAAATAGATAAAATTACAGGTTCACACAAATTTAAAGAAGATGCATAGAGAAATATAACAAGTGTACATCATTGCAGGGATGAAGGCGCATAATAAACCAAAGACACACAACAATACTGTAATTTTTTTTTTTCCTACTTTCTATTTTTTCTGCACTGTTTGCCACAGTTACTTTGTTTAGATCCCTGACAAATGGTAAATGACACCATTGGTATGCCTTTGGGTGCTATATCTTGAAGCATTTAAGACTGACATGAAAGATACAGCAGTCACACAGACCATTAGTCTTTTGCCCAACTTTACTCAGCTTCTTCATTTCCCTCTCTCTCTCTCCCTCTCTCCCTCTCTCTCCCCTACTGTATTTCTCAACCATTTTGCTCAAAGAAACTCATCCCTCCACACTCCTACCTGATTGTCGATGGCAGCCTCTAGCTCAGGGTAGCCTGCTTTATCAAGTTGGATTCCTGGGAAGAGGTCTTCAATCAAGCTTAGAAAGAGTGGCTCATCCTCATCAATCTAAAAGTGAAGTTTAAGAAAGTCAGCTTGATGATCTATTCCAATTTATATTGTTTCTATCTAGCTCTATTTGATTCTTTTTTATTTTAAACTGACCAGTTTCGATAAGTTCATGTCCCTGAGAACCCTCATAACGATGGTGGACTCTGTGTCACTGGGGTTGGCTCGCTTGGCTGCTCCGAGTGTTCGCAGCACTGACAAGATGTTCCGTAGGCCAAAATCGTAGTGAACCTGGACAATCACAAATAGCATTTTAGATTTACCTCAATGTGTTTGCAGACAGCTGTGTAAAAAACAACTCTTTATCTATTCCCTTAATGTTTCAAGTCTATATAACACACATTTAGAAGTATTTCAATAATCTTCACTGCAAATTAAATAATAATGTTGATAAGAGCTTAAGAAATAATTTGACTAAAAATCCCCATACTTTTAGATGTAATGCATAAAAAAATATTTATTTATTTATGAATGATATCAGTGGGAAAGGCTCTACACACTTAAGTCCAAATTAAGTATTTAACCATAATACTCATCAGTACTTCATCATTTGTAGGGTTTTGTCAACTGTTTTTTTCCCATGCATGACAAAGCACAGGTCTGCTCTGTTTGGCGCCATTATAAGCCCTGGGAGTTCCCTTGAAGTTTAGTAACAAACAGATTTATAAATGTATAAATAAATACTTGTATCAAATATAAGTGCAAACGCTTCTTTTCTCCATTTTTCAATATTTTAATATTTTTATTCTAAAAGCCTTGCATTATGTGTGCTATGCCACCCAACAATATAAAATATGCAGGATAGTAAGAGCCTGAATACTGATAACTGTCACATTTTGCACTCAGGTTTCTTTTTCTTTTTTTTACCTGTTTGGAGAGTTGCTCCTCACACAGCTTGTAAAGAGTGAAGAATTTGCGGGCAAGCTCCATGTTGTCTATAAACCCACAACTGGCCAGTTTTACTCTAATGATGATTTGACGGTCAGGAACCATCATGGCCACAGAGCGAAAGTTGATCTTAAGATTCTCAGGAAGTTCCTGGCGACCTGCATAACCTGGGTTCTAATTGTACAGAAAAGGTAAAAGGACGAGAGTAGTTTTAAATGGGAAACAAATGGGAAAAAATGAAATATTGCATGTAGTATTATATACTGTAGAATCTTAAATTATACTCAAATAATATAAATCAAAACTAAAAGGACATGCGGGCCATATAAGAGACAGATTACAGATATACATGTAAGCAGGCATATGCAATTTGTACAATTTAAAACATATATGTGCACACTACGTGCAAACTCTTGTTGTACTTACTCATGACGACTGTACACCAGAAATCTACACAAAATCTTTTAATTGTTCTACATTCATAGCAAGCATTATCATTTAGCTAGTCATAATCCTATAGACACATCTCACTCCCTCCTCTCTGCAGATATTGTCTTTGATTACTGTCTTTATACACACATGTACTTGCAGGCACACATGCACATACACACAGTAAGAACAAAAGAAAGAACAATTTCTGACCCCTCTTCCCATGGGAGAATTATGCGACTGTTCTCTTTTTAATGACTTGCCTTGGGATAGCAACTGTGCCAAGGAGATAAATCTAACTATTACTGTATAAAGAGTATGATAATGAACACTGGCTAATGTTATTAATAAAGAGGCCTAATGCTTATGAAACAGCGCATGGTCCAGGTCAATTCAGAATATATCAGTGTATTAATAGCAACTACTCTCTAAATTTTGAGAGCATGGTACTTTTGTGTCACTGACCATGGTAAGGAAGATGCCAAACTCGGGGCTCATATCCACATTGTCTCCATCAGTGAAGACAAAACTTTTACGACGTTCCTTCTTGCAGGTGAGAACTATGGCGATCTGCTGAGCCGCCACAGACAAAACTGGGAGGTCAATACGGTTGAACTCGTCAAAACAGCCCCATGAACCAGACTGAGCCAGACCTGGAAATCAAGACACATGCAACTCAGTCAGTCCATTGCTAATTAACTAATCGTACAACAAAATTTTACTTAACACAATTATCTTTATCTAGTTCTGATAACACCAATTTGCTTTTTGTGATTCTTACCTTTAAATATTCTTCCTAAGCCTCTGAAGTCCATCTGGTCAGAGCAGTTGAAAACAACAACATACTTTCCCAAACAGCGGCCCATGTCTTTTGTGGTCTCTGTCTTACCTAATAACAAATGACAGATTTGTCAAATCATAAAACAAAGTGCAATAATTTTTATTCCAACAGAAAACCAAATTAATTCTACAAAAGAACTACTAAAAATATATAGTTAAGTGGTTCCCAACCTTTTTGATTTGTGATCCCTTAAAATTAAGCAGTGTTGAGCTGTGACACCAATTTATGGGTTACCACAGAATGTATTTGAGTTCCACCAAAGAGGGATCCTTTAAACTGGTCTGATGCATTTGGATAATTGCCTGAATTATGTGATTGTCTCATTGGTAAAACTATTGTCTAGTTACAGTAAAAATAAAAATAAAAACATTCCATCATCTCTTAAACAGACAACTACTAGTGCTATGTATATGTAATGTTAAAACCATCATTTCATAGACAGTTTCTCAAGGCAATACTTTTAGGCCTCTGTATTACCTGTTCCAGCAGGACCCGCAGGGGCTCCACCCATACTCATACCAAGAGCCTGGGCTAGGGTGATGTAGCACCTGACCAAACATAGACAAGACGGCAGGTAAATTCCAAAGGCATGATATGGTTAAGAATCTGCTTCTTTGCGAAGCAGTTTTCATTTCCCCTCACATTCAAGTTATCACATAGTAAAACTAATATGATATGATTCTCCACAGGGAGGTTGGAGGTCAGGCTCAGTTAGAGAACACTGCCCCCAAAGCTTGTGGGGATTCAGTGTCTTGCTTAAGGACACTTCAGCAGAGAGGATGACTGACATCAGGACCTGACCCAGGTCCTCTGGCTGAATACTGCTCTCCATTTGTACTGCATGGCTGGCCTCCAGTCAAAAATCACAGTGGAACTACACTAGCAGCCATTGTCATGACCTTCAGAGCATGACAAGCCAAACCACAGCTAATAGTAAGCTAATAGAAAGAATATCCAAAACTCATTTCTAATAATCATTGTGTCTTTATCCATTTTCACACCTGATGCAGTAACACAGGGAATGAAGGGCAGTAAATGTTAAAGAGGAAGAGAGTAATAGAAAGTAAAGCAGCATAGCACACACTAATTGATGAGAAGAAATCAGTGTTTCAGGGAAAGAAGGCAGTAAGAAAATCACGGCTGTCTGAGTGCCTTCGGCCATAAGGACAGTGTGCCACTTCTTTGTAGAGCTGCTGTCTGATGTCTGCTGGTAGCTCCTTCCCTGCTGTTGTCTCTTTTCATTTCTCTCTCCTTGTCTCTCATCTTTTTTCTCACTGTCTCATCTCATTTCTATCTCTGTGTCTGTTAGTCTGACACTGGCTGTTGGTGGACTTCTGCCTACCTCCCTCTGTTTGATTCGCTTTCTCTCTCTCTGTCAGTCATGTCTTCTGTCAGTGACAGAGGTGATGACTACTGTGCAGTGTGAGTGCCTACTCCTCTCTAATTCTCTCTCTTCTCAATTCCACTGCTCTCTCTCTTTGTCTCCTTTCTCCTCAATTAGTCTGCCACAGAGACTGTAACCCATTAAATATGAATTGATGCCATTATTAACATTTCTACTACATCGCAGCAGCAAATAATTACTGGTACAGCATGTATCTTAAGCAATTTCATAAATTACCGTGTTGTTGCTGTGAGAAACTGTCTATTTCCATCTGATCTATGAAAACCTCTAAATACTAAAGGCAGTATAGAGTTGTTGACCATATTTCCTCAAACAAAAGCCGTCGACAAAAGTAGTCAAATAAAAGCCAGGTCTCAAATAATGGCCTGGGTGTCGTCGGCATGAACAAGTAAAAAAAATAATGGGTGGATAAACTCCCAGTGCCTGCTATAAAAGTGTGTGCCAACTAAGTATAATTGTACATTTCTCTGTATATCTGTACATCACTTTAATTTAATAAATTCAACAATTATGCTATTTCCACTATTATCACTTGTGGTTCTGGATTTTTCTGTCTTTGCAGCTGTGCCACAAAATGGCTACATTTGTAGTACTGTAATGGAACAGTGCGAGTGAATGGATATACGTTACAGCTAGTTAAAGAGGTTTGTGTTAACAGTGTAATGCAGTAACACACTTTTAATGTGGCAAACAAGATTTGATCAGGAACCAAGGATTTGTACTAAAATACAACCAAATATACTTATCAAACAGAGGGAATCACAAATAAAGGCCTGTTTCTAGAATAAGACTGCTTCAGGCCTTCTGGGGCTGAGGTAAATACTGTGGTGAACTGTGCAATTATTTCAAGGTTGTCATGTCCTTGAAAAATGTGTTTCATAAGATTTTAAACCTAAACCTTTAGATACTTTCATTGTTAGTGACAACTTTGGAGAAATAACTCTTTTGGAGGTGAGATACACTTTTATCATCCTAATGACTGGGTACTCCCTGTTGGTGAGGGCATTTCAGATGACACGGAGACCAAAGTAAAAGACTCAAGCAGAAGCAGTGCTTAGCATTTCTAGTTATTGGTAGTTGCTACATTTGAAGTAAATAACAAAACTAACATTTCTGGACATGCTCTCTTCACTGCCATTCTTGATGAAGGACCTAGTTGTGCCCATGGATGTAGTTGTGTCAAGAATTAAAAATTCAAACAACTGGCTAATCACTATATCAAGTTTATCAAACAACAACAATTATCAAAAGCAGCCTTCACTCTCTCAATTCCACCATCAAAGAGGTGTGGCGAGATGGAGTTTCAGAATATGTTAGAATATGTTTGAAGCATACTGAAGCATTCAACATTGTCTGTAGATGTTTAGGTCTGTTTATTACTTTTTAAAACGGTAAAAATATGGATGTGTTTTTTAAATTCAACAGTAGCTTCTGGTTAGTAAACATACATTCTTATATTTTAGTTCTGTCTTTATGAGAGTGTCTATGTGTGTATGTCTTCAAGGATGGCCCTGTACCTGTCAGTCAACGGCGTGATGACCAGCCTTTCAGTGCAGCCCAAGAATTCATTCTGGTAGACAAAGCCCACGTCTGTGATGTTGATGATCATCTTATCTGAGTCTTCATTGAAGTAGAAACGACACTGCTTCAGCCACTCAAAGTCGTTGGGGCTTTTGACATGGAGTCGGCACTGGAGGGAGAATGGGTAGGGATGACAGTGAGAAGAGACAAAGAGAAGAAACAGAAGAGTGATGAGAGATAAGAGTAAAGGAGATGGAAAAGGGGAGCAAAATAAAAGGATGAGAAGAAGGGCGATGAGTGAAGAAAAGGAAATCGAAGGACACCATTCAGGGGGGTAATGTGAGGTGCAAGATAAAAGCAGGAAGAAAGGGAAAGGGGGGTTGAAGGGCAGGATGTGTAAGAGGGCAAAAGATGAGAGGAAGGTTACATTAAAAAGGTGGAAAGAAGAGAAAAGGCAGGTAAGGGTAAGATGAAAGAAAAGAAGTGAGATGCCATTAGAAGAAAATTAGGTGTTAGGAGGCAGGAGTAAAAGGAGGGTTGTGAATTGAGAGGTGAAATACAAAGAGATAAAACATGTAAGAAAAGAAAAGACAATGGGAAGATGGGAAACCGTTATATTATAGGTAGATATAGAGGAAAAGGAATTAAGGTAAAGAGGGCAGCAAAAAGGTGTTTGGAAAAAATGGGCAGGAGAATGGCAATGTTTGTGGGAGAGATAAGAGACGGGAGAAGAAAATACATGTATAATGGGATTAAATATTATTAAAAAAACTTGACACTTGTGTTATTCACCTTTGAGAACAGCTAGGCAATTTACTGTACCTGAAAGAAAGACTTCAAAAACAGCCCTTTCTCTAGGTCTAAATATCACTTCACTTGCAATGAAAAAGCTTTGAAGACTCGTCAGTTAGAACTGACTCTTCTTCTGACACCCCTACACTAGGGTATCTGAATATCAAATGCAGTTTTACAAAAGGATAGACATCCTGAGCAGGGGATTCTGATTACACAAACCTGAGCTGAAATTCTATGTGCCTGTTGTGATCAACAACATACTCACCAGGTCATCAAATATATCCCTTTGGTGGACATGGATGGTGATGAGGGTCTCATACTTTGTCCTCTCCACAGCCCCGAGGTCTCTTGTGGTCATGTCAATCAGTGTGTTGAGCAAATCCAAGAAGAGCTGGTTGGTTTTGGCCATAATGCGCCGATCGTATCGGGCATTGGTCAGAGCCTCCTCAGAGTCCCGTGTCCATATCATCTGAATTCCTAGCAAGCCAACCTTGATCAAAGACAAGGATATATGGTAATCACTACGTGATGGTCAAATGTACAGAGAAATTTCAAATTGTAATTATTGTTGTTAAGCAATCCAATAGCATTAATATTAATTTTAATAACTTCCTTGAATACAGAAAGTTACACAATGTTGGGAACTACAGAGATTGAATTAAGAACAACAAATGGTCTTGGAAAGTTTACAAAATATCCCAGGAATTAAATAAAGTACAAGATTAATGTTAATCACAGAATCACAGAGATCTTCTACTCAATCACACAGAAATCAAATTGGTAAGGCCTTACTCATATAATTACATAACTTCATGTATCCAGTATGTTTTATTTTAGAACATAGTCCTTATCCAACAATCACTGATAGTAATTGTATGGCCCATGTTTCTAAATATTAGTTGATTAGGTCTTTGAATCCAACTATGATCTACCTGAGCAGGGAAGGAGTTAAGGAAGTCGATGAGCTGGAAGCCAGAATCCTGGGTGGTCAGGGCAGCATGTCGGATCACTAGGTGCAAAGATCTCTGGGATTCCTTCAGCAGAGCATTGAGCCAAACCTCTACATTTCCCTCTGCTGTGACAGGACGCTCCAGCTCTACAGTCTCCCCTTCCCGTGATGATACAGCCAGAATACGGTCGTAGACCTGAGGAGAACAACATGAATGATAACATAAAAATATTCTCCTTTTCTAGACTATTCAGTCAGTCTATCACTGTATTACCCCGACCTGTCAGAAGGCCAACTATGTAATGCAAACAATAAAAACACTCCACTTCACCTTGTCATGAAATCTGACACTTTTGATGTTGTCAAAGACGTTGAGGAGATGTGCTTGGATGGTGTGGGAGTCAGAGGCCTGGCCCAGGATCTCCAGCAGTGCAGGGTCAGAGACGAAGAAGAAACGAGGAAACAGTAGACGCTTCTTCTCCAAATAGCTGTTTGACAGCATGATAAAAAAAAAGGTACTTGCAATAGTCTGTCTCAAAGTAACAGCAAACCAGAATCATGTGTAGTAGTATATTAAAATGGCAACAAAACCCCCAAAATCTCTCCACCCTTAGAATAATATTGGAACTACTCACACTTTACATTGTTTTGAGGTGTGATTTGATTATGATTTTGGTCCATTGTACTCACCCTGTAAGTGACTTCTGGCAGATCTCTAGCTGTTCAAGGAGGTGAGGAAGCAGCTGGCCCATAGTCTCATCCCCCACACATGACTGTACTACATTGGGCATCTCATGGGCTCGCATCATGATCTTCACCCATGATTTGTCGATGTTAGAGAACCGCTTTGCCTCCTAAAAATGGTTTAGTTGATTATTTTTCTAATAATTATTTTTTATTGCTAAAAGTCATGTTGCAATACAAAGATATTTGGTCGCTTGTTTTAAAAGCTACAATGAAACATATTTTTTTAGTTTTAACCTGATAAAAGTTTCATTTCAATTATCAAGTCAAGTCAAACATAACTAATTCACTACAATTCTACCTTTGGCAGCTGTTTAGCAATGTCTCCACCCACAAACACAGCCTCCAAGTAGATCCACAGGTTCTGAACAGTCATCCAGTTTTCTATGATATCCGTGGTGTTCGACAGATTCTGAACCCACTTCTGAATCTGGGCTTTAAACGGGGTGTTATACCTGAGAAATTAGTTACATCAGCATGTAAAAGTTTTGCATTAAACCACTGCACAGAAAATTATTTAATGTTTAATTTAATTAAATGTAATGGCCTTTAAAATCAAGATCAAAATCCTTGCACTGATGCATATGAGAATCAACATTTACATACCTGTTGCTCATAAGAGATCCTAAAATCATCAGGCTGTCCTCCATGCTAGTGATGATTTCTGATGTGCTATCTCCTCTCAGTAATAGCTCTCCTCGGGTCTTAAAGTTGGCAAATGTAAAAGTCTTGTTGTCCCACTCAGCAATCACCTGCTTTAGCTTCTGCTCAATATCCCGTTCTTTCACAGCACTGATACAGATATCCTGTGTAACAAAGACCCCAATTAGTTCAAATATTAACAA